>NC_051309.1:154123410-154426440 GCF_015220235.1 Choloepus didactylus
GGCTTTCTCCCAGGACGTTCCTCTCTAGCAAGCTTGCTCCTTTTCAAAACGTCACTCACAGCTGCACTCCGTCTCATCTCTTTGAGTCAGCATGTTTATATGGCTCCACTGATCAAGGCCCACCCTGAATGGGTGGGGCCACGCCTCCATGGAAATATCCCATCAGTTATCATCTACAGTTGGGTGGGGCGCATCTCGATGCAAACAACCTAATTCAAACGTTCCAACTTAATCCCCACTATTCTGTCTGCCCCACAAGATTGCATCAAAGAATATGGCTTTTTCTGGGGGACATAATACATTCAAACCGGCACACAGCCAAAGGAAGAAGTTTGTCCCTGAGGTCATGTTTGAATGATGTCTTAAAAGATAGAAGGAATATGGCAAATGTGGCAAAATGTTAAATGTTGGTGGATCTGGATACCTGGTGGAGAGTGTGTGGAGTTCTCTATATGAATTATATATTATTTTTACAAATATCCTGTGAGTTTGAAAGTATTTCAAAGCACAAAAAAATCTATGTAAAAAAATAGATAAAGCACCATCAATCTGTCTACAAAGAATAAGGAATTGAGAAGTGGGGTGGGAAGCTATCATTAGGGTACCATAACAAAGTCTTAATAGTATAGAAATGTGAAGTGTGCTTGAAGAATGCTAAAGATATCTCTGGCAAAAGCATAAGGAATAAGGGCAAATATAGTAGTGGATCTTTCCAATATTTAATTAAAAAGTCTGCATGTGGGGCTATGCCTGTCACATTCATTGCTGCACTTTAAATAAGTTTTTGGCATATAAGAGTTGCTTGGAAAGATTTGTTGAATGAATGAACAAAAAGGTGAGGCTGGAAAGACAGTCAGGCTACTACTGTCCTGGAATGCTAGGCCTAGCATTTGGATTTTGTTCTGTAGGCAATAACAGGTCCTGAAAGGTTTGAGAAAGGCTGTTCTGCATTTAGAGAAGTAACCTATATGTAAGGCTAAGGTGTGTCAGAGAAGCAATGGGGTGCATATAGGGAAAACCTTTGGGAGGTTAATGAATCTCTATAATGAATTGGCCACTCTATATTCTTTTTTTGCCACAGAAAACCCCAATTACAACGTATTTGTTAGAATTGTTGATATATAAATTTATCTGAAAAAAATTCTGCTTGATCATGCCACATTCAAGTTAATTTAAAAATAAGAAATATTCAAAATAATTTCCTAATATCAAATAGCACAGCATAGCTCCAGATAGATATATACTTCAATAATAATCTGTTTATCTTCTCTAAAAGGTCCTTAGCTCAAAACTGCTGCAAGTCCTGGACTACTGATTTGAGCATTTCCAACAAAGTACTCTGTTCTTCACCAGTCTGTGTTCCAGGTCTTCACCCTCCCTTCTGCCTGGTCTTGACCCAGTATTTAGCACAGATTTATAAGCCCTTTATTAATTTCTTCTGTGCTACTCTTAAACAGGGAATAATAAAAGATACATGGGGGGGATTGTAGGCGAAAATTAGAGACCAGTTGGTTGTCCTTACTTACTTTACTGATACAATATTGTGTTTCTTTTTTAAAAATGTGGTATTCCATTTAAGGTTTGTGTTTTTTGTTTTTTTAGAAAGTAAGATCACTATTGCTCATTTTCTTACTAAATCACCACTTGGCATTTTAGAAGGCATAAAATGCAGCACCAGGAATTTATTGCATTATCACTCAAACATGCAGTGTAAATTATACTACTCTCCTACATCATCAGTTATAAGACCTTTACGAAACCTATGAATATTTACTGGGAAAATTTTATTTTAATGTGAGGATAAGCTAATGACAACAAGGGAAATAAACTTCATTAAGAGAATTTGGAAGCAGACAGAAAACAAACATGAAATGGTGAGAACATTAGATCTGCATTTTATTCTGAAAGAAATGAAATAGCTCAAGAAGATTTGGAATTTCCAAATTACTTTGAAGGCATTTTAGTCCCGGTTTCCCAATATAATAATATCATTTATTTTCTTTTCTCATCATGTACACAGAAGCTTGAACCATTTTTGCAATAAACTTTTGGATCAAAAAAACATTTCTCCCAACACAGAAGGTTAAGGAGCTCAATGCCAAAGACCAAATTATTTCCAGCTGTAAAAGTAGATTTCACTTTTTCCTGGGAAAGCTGGTAGTAGCCGAATTCAGTGCCATTTGTATAATATTAAAGAAAAGGCAATCGATGGAAGATTAACAATGCACATTAGTTGGTATGGACCCATACTTGGAGAATAAACTATGATCATTAAAAAACAGAGAAACATTAAACTCCCATCTAGATATGCCTATGCTAGAAGAATTTGCATTTTAAAACAGCCAATATACAACCATATATACTAATATGTTGAAATATAAACAATTATTTATTCACTAAGTAGATTAAAGTACTTACAGTTCGTATAATTAAAATTGTACACAAAATAAATTATAATGAATGGAGAAAAGGGAGACCCCATTCTGTATCTGCCCCTTCCCATCCCCCTGAGAAGTTCAGGGCATCAGGTTATCCATTTCCAGTGCTGTTTGCATGTGCACCCCACAGGGCTCCAGGTGATGAGACTATGGGGCTGAATTGTGAGTCCTACAACAAGACTCCTAAACAAAGAGAGATGACAAAGACTACCCTCAACCTCTGGGGAAAGTGCTGGAGACAGCTGGGGTGCATGCTACCCTCTGGGATACTGCTCAGAACATGATACTGGGTGCTCCCACATAAATATCCTTCAGCCCAGTCTCGAGGATTTAATCAAGAAATCAAAAGAGAAGGTTGAAAAATCAGCGAAGCTGGCAGCCTCTTTGAGGGCCTAATAACAGCTATAGAAAAGAATCTCTTTCCTATGCTGATGGCAGTAAGAGCAGAGAAATGACTTGGAATAGTGAGAAGTGGCAAGATGATGTGGAGATGCAGTGAAATGGCTACAGAAGCGGAAAGAATTCACAGGAGTGGAGGCCATCTTTACCTAACACAGGCTGAGGTCTGCCACTGAGGACCCTGCTCTGTCACATGCACAACAGAAATGGGCGAACATCACCAGCAGCAAGCTATGGGCAACAGCCCCTCATAGGAAAGCAGAAGGGGAGACGGGAGGAGGTTCTGGATGCTAATGCGGATTATAGATTCAGGGTTCAGGAGGTTGAGGCCTCCTTGCAATTGCTACTCAAGCACCCCAAAGACACTGTCTATCCTCAGGAAGTGCACAAAGGCTCAATTCATGCCTGTGTGGGGGGTGGGGAATAACGTGTGGGAGTAACATTTTCAAAAATTAAGGTAGAAGATCTTAGGGGGAAAACATACTTGACAAGCAGGTGGTTGAGAATAGGTATTGGAGAAAGATCTAAGAATCATAAGAGTTTCTTTAGTAAAAAGAAAGTGAAATCTTAGTAGGGAACACAACTTTTTAGACACTGCTGTGGAATAGGAGATAATTTGAGACCAGGTTAAATAGTTAAGGTTAGTGAAAAATCTGCTTCAGCAGAGCAGAGAAAGAGAGCACACACATGCGAGAAAGCACCGAGTTCACAGATTCATTTAAAGACATACTGTTAGGAAAACAGGCCATGGCAAAAGAAGAAATGTATTGTAAAATTAAATAGGTGATGAATACTTTGTAGCAGTTTTTAAAATCTGCACCCAGCCAACAACACACACATGAACCGTGCAGAGAAAAATCAGGCAACCGGCGAGGTTTATTGACTATCAGGCTACTCCAGAGGACGGAAGTAAGGATTTCCTAAAGGCAACCCCAGAATTGGTATTTTCCAATTTACTATAATTATGGATACACACACACACATACACACACAACATGATCAAGCACTAAAGTTTTAATGGCTAGAAATGATAAAGCAAAATGTGTACTACCTTTTTCTCAATAAGGAGGAGAACTGAAATTAAAATTATATTAGTGGGGATGAATCACTTTGAGACGGAAAAAATAATATATTTTTTATATTCTTTTTTTATATTATTCTTTTCTGGATCAAGATAAACCAAATGCAATACAAATATCTGTGTATAGGCAGGCTGACCAGAAAATATTGTCCAAGTCATGGCACTTTTGAGAGTAAAAAGGGGAGAAGTCACAGGACTTTTGAGAGTAAAAGAGGGAGTCATTAATTACACAAGGACAACAGACACAAGGTAGGACAGTCCTAAGCAAACCGGAGAGTCTGGTGGTTAAATAACACTTGCATCGGAGGTTTCCTACGTATGAACTGCAAACTCTAGGAGTGGGATGGGGCACAGAGCTACTATAACAAGTACGGAATTCCACATACCCAACAAGGACCCCCAGTAGATGGAAACACCATATACATTTCATGTAGGTAGTATTAATTTTCAAATTCCTGTAGACATTATTATGTTTTACAAAATTCAAGTGCATTTCAATGCTACAAAATTCATAGTTTTTTTTAAAATTATTAATTTTCTCAATCAATGGCTCCTAAAAAGACCATGAACCTCATGTGCCAGTCTGAGAAAATTTTTATCATTCAAAAGCATTGCCCCTCATGTTTTGGTCACTGTTATCCACAGCATTTAGCAAATTGTTTAGTAAATGTTGATTATTATTTTAAACATTCCTTTATCCAAAAAACATTAAGTCTACAGCTAAAAATCTGAATGTGCTTGCTATCCTTGAGAAGCGCAGTGCCTAGTTAGGGAAACAGATAACAAACAAATAGCTATAACTGACTGTGATAAGTGCTGTAATATAAGAATAAGCAAGTTCTATGGATGGCTCATCTAAACAGATAAAGCACAACATTCCAAGGCAAAGCTGATCGTGAAATTTATACAAAATGTTGTGAGACAATAGAGAGTGAAGTGGCTCTAGGGTGGGATGAGGAAAGGTGAGAGGGTGAAGAGGATATTCACTGGTGAGGGGGGAAAAAAGCATCCCGTGCAAATAAAAGACAAAGCAACTGCACAAAGCAACTGCATTCAGAAATAATATCCCCACTTAAATCTAAATTACCCAAAACAGCACTTTTCTAACAAACACAGAGCAGCACCTTGCAAATTCCCCAGAACACAAGAGTCGTTAAATACAAATTAAGACTGGGAGCAGCATTTTTCAAATATATTTCTTCTGTGAGGCACTACGGCTGAAAAAAAAGAGTTCCATGGATTACTTTTGCTTCCCACTGGAAAGAAAAATTAAGAAAGAAAGAGAACACTCCACAATTAATGGAAAGTATACTACTACTCTTGATGAGATGCCAATAAGATGTTTTTGCTTTGAATTAAGCATAAGAAAATATGAAATAATTTGATTAAGTTTTCAAATTCTAAAGAACCAACCATCTGGTAAATGCATTTTGCTTTAATGAAATGATAGGCCCTGGAGAAAATATAAGATCTAACTTATTTTCAAAGAATGCTTCATGAATCTATATCTTGATAACAAAATTATTATGTAATTGCTGGTCTTGATGGGCCCAACACTAGAAAGATAGCCATTTCTTAAAGAAAAGTTAATGATTCAAGAATACGGAATTCAGTAAAAATTAAACATGTCCTTACTGGGCATGTTCTGACTGTTGACATTTGCAGCTCAACTGCCTAAGTGAAGGAAAAACCAATAAACCTCAACAAACAACTTCTAGGGAATCAGATATTTGATTTACTTAATGCACTGAAGGAAACATTTTTCATTTGGAGATCATAAATCTTCATGCATAAAATGTGAGCCTCATTTCATTTAAGGAATGAGGTTCCTCGAGACAAACACAATTTAAATTCAACAAAATTAAATAAAAGGCAGGTGAACACCTTCAGGTCTCTCTACTTGATCATCAAATTCTTCTGACATTATTATGAAGGAACAAACTATTCCCAAAGAGGCATTAAAAAACAGCTATTTTCTAAAATTTTAGCTAGTTTAATTCAAGTTGTTTTTCCTTCCTGGGACCTTTTCTATTCAAGATGAGATGAGTTTGAAAAAGTGCAATTTGACTCCATTACTGCATCCATAATTTTTCAGTAGGTCCTAAAGAAAAAAAAATGTAATATTTTTAGGAAAACAAAAGATACTATCAATTGTTATTTGCACCAAATAGAAAAATAAATACCAGAATATATAAACTGAATGCTCGAAATCAGTGGTTACTGGTAACTTCTAATGAAGGTAGTGATTCTTACTTCCCTGATTTCAGATCCCATAATTGACTGTGTCCCCACTGATACTACACACTTGACACTTCAAAGTATCTGGAAGGATTGGGGAAAATCCAAGGCAACTAACATTTATGAAGCACTTAGATTCTTTATTGTCTCAGTTAACTCTCATAATATTCTTGTAGATCTGTGGTTGAGCTGAAGTAAAGGAATGCTATTCTTATCTACCAAGATCGCCTCTCTTTATGAAATTTAAACACACACACACTCACCCAAGCACACACAAAGTCACCCTCTATATTTTTAAAGGATCCAAAAGGGGAAGATGTGTTCAAACATATAATGTGAATAAAATATCTCATTAATGTTTAAATTTAAGTATTTTAACCAAATCACATCCTTTGAGCAACACATATAATCACACTCCTGATCACTTAGTAACCCATCAGAACTGAATTTATAGCACTTTCCAGGAGCAAATTTTATACTTCTTTTTAAAGGAAGACCTCAGCCTATTTTGAGTTTACATCCGAATCCTGGAAAAGGAGATGAAATGACCAATTTTGTGTACTGTAATCATTACTATATGAAAAATGGATACATAAAATTTCTATAGTCAGTCTCATTCTCTTAATTCCCTTTGCTTTAATGGCATGCGTATTTGATAGTTGACAAAGAGAAGTACAGAAAAGATCTTGTCTTGGAGTGGAAAACATTGTTTTTGCATCCAGTTGTAGATTAAGAAAGTTAAAGCCATTGAGTCTCAAGAAGCCAGGTGGCTCCCTTCATTACTTGAAATTTATTCAGATTTTGGTTCTTTTCACTGATTTTTTTTCACTTGGAGTGTCAGGCGTTATGCCAGTGAGTTGTGAAATTCTGGGAAAAACCTGGCACATCTTAATGGACCATTAGCTGGTCTCAATATTTCTTTTGATTTGGGGATGGGAGTAACTTGTTAATATATTAATGTATACTTATAGAGATTATTTAAGGAGCATTTACCTCATGCCAGGGCATTGAGCTAAGCATTTTATAAACATTATCTCTTTTAATCTTAGCAATAATCCTATGAGATACATTCCAATGGCATTTCCATTTTATAGACGAGAGAAATGACAGCTTCAAGCTTCTATGCAAAGGCATTTAGGTAAAAAGCGCAGGTTCCAGGACTCCCAAGTCATGTTCTGAATCATTAAGCTATAGAGTAACTCCCAACATTGATACGTGGAGGTAGAATGCAACATTTTAAATCAAAATAGGATAGTTCACATAAACACCATGTTAAATAAAGGGTCACGCCAATCCTTTTAGTCTCTGATGTCTATTAGTGTGTTTCAGAGAAGTTTGATAAGCACTACCATCCATTTTCTTTAATACAACAAATACTGAATTGGACCCAGTGAACATTTGCTAGGTTCTTACTCTATTCAATGCACTTTGCTTTGGATTCTGGTATATTAACATTTATATATCAGGTCAAGAAATTCTGCTTATATCATAACCTACAGAAGTTTATTGATCCATGTTTATTTAGGAACACATTCCTCTCAATTATTCTGATCACTTTTTCAAACACAATACCAATAAAATGTTCTTCTTGTCCTTAGGTATAAATAGCTTTGCAATACATTTTACAATAAACTGTAATTTCTACATGATGGGTCAAGGTCTCCACATGAAAGGCTGAATTGAAATAAATACAAAGGAAAAATGGCTTAATAGGAAAGGCAAAGAGAAGGGTCCAATTATATAGGGGAAACTATAGGAGAGAGACAGATATGGGAACATTGTAAAGTTACAGAAATTGTGGAATGAATTATTATCCTAAGAGGGAACTCAGTGCAACAGGCAAAAGGCTGTCAAGTATCAGCCTGGTCTGATAGGACAGCTGATAAAATTTTGTATCTCTTTTTTATAACTTTGGATGGGAGGAGGTAGTGGGACTTTATTTCTACAAACCTTTCCAATTTTCTGTCTCCTACCTAAGTAGATATGAGCACTCTTTAAATAGAGTGTGTTCTTTTCTGTTAGTCACATTCATGACTGGACTAGAGCACATTCTTCAGTTGCCAATACTTGAGACAAGTTATAAACTTGTTAGTGGTGCATTCTAGGAAATACACAACCACAAGTTTGGGATGAAGTTTCAGAGTAGACTTTGCTTTCATACAACTTCTATTTACTGACACCTACCAAGGCCAAAACTGAAGTTCATGCTCTGTGAGTCATTGGTTCCATATCTTTGGAAACATGGTGCAGGGAGATTCTTTTCAAACTGCTGGTTGCTTCCTAAGCATCTGAACATCTGTGTTGCTATTTTCCTATGACCATTTATTTTACTTTTGTTTTCTTGCCAGATGAAGATGAATTCAGACCAAAAGGCAATTCATCATGCTCAGTTTTCCCCACATTTATTCCACTGCTGAGGGAATTACTGCCAGATAGTGTGTCATTTGGCCTCACAATTACTGGTCCTCGGTAAGAGGAAGTATGTATGTCATTCTTTAGAAACAGATGTAGGAATAAAAGGGCAGAACTTGCATGTTTCACCTTGTTTGCAGTATGGTTCTAGATCACATCATTTTCTCTGCCTGTTAAGGCTAAACATTTGCCCTTGTCACCAATTAAAAAAAACGTATTGAAGTTCAGTTTTGAAGTCCAGTTTTAACCTCCCCAGCCTTATGGGAGCACCGTGTGTGTGTGTGTGTGCGTGCGTGCGTGTGTATGTTTTCCCTGCTTCAATATTTCACAGCTTGCCTACATCTGAAGAAAGTTCAAAAAAACATGTGCGAGGTTCTGGCTTTAAATGCTAGTTTTTAGAAATGTTAAAATGTTGTAACTGTATTTGAAATCTCTCAGGAGCCTTCAAACCTTTCCTCATGAAGGAATTTTGACCCTTTCCTGCACCCCCACAGCTTTCCACAGTCAACGGATTTCCATTCATAACAGAGAAAGGCAGAGACTGGTTCAGATCAAGAATCCGGTCTTGTGTAACTGCGGGCACATTCCAGGAATGGAAGAAACTCAAGACACACACACGACTGGTGACTCACAGGCTAAACTTCTTGTCATAAATAAATAAAAGCAAATAATATAAGAGAGGATATTGGTTATACATCATTTTACAGGAAAACAGAAAATAGGGACCAAATATTTTTTTTTAATTCCAATATGCCCGTCTTTAAATATGCAAAAAATCTCATCAAATTAGAATATAACGAGCACCAGAAACTTCTCCACACAGTTGACTATGTTGAATCACATGCACGAGGTTCCAGGGATCACAACTCAGAGGACAACTAAACCTATTACCGGCCGATCCTGAGAAGAGTCATCTAAATGCTCATTAGCTTAGGTTCTCTCCTTTCATCCCTCCTCCTTTTAAAGCTTTATGTTGTTTTCTCATCAGTGAATTTAATGTGTCAGGCATTTCTACACAACTTTTTTTCTCTTGCCACTTAAAAGTGATCAAAGCTTTTCCATGCACTTAAGATCTACGTAGACAGTCCCTAAGTAGGGTAAAGCAATTAACCAGAAGAAAGTAAAAAAAATAAAAAACATGCTGCTTGGGAAACACCTCTGTGAGTACGCTATCAAGGTATCACAAAGAAAACGAGAAACAAACCAAAAGTTAACAAAAGGGGTTGTGTCCCACTTTCTATAGGGTCCTTAAACACCAGGGTCTACTTTCCCTTACATCACCTTCATAGGCACTTGCGCCCACATTATTTTGGTTCATGGAAAACAAAGTCTTGAATGGAACCAGTGAAGTACCACTTGCTGTATCACACTACCACCTGGCTGAGGATGTGTGGGGAAGAAGCGGCAGGGAGTTTCACAGGCAACTGCTACACAGTGAGCTAAAAGATGCTGTCGTCCCAGGGGAGTGAACCTCCCTGGCAACACGGAATATGACTCCCGGGGAGGAATGAAGACCTGGCATCGTGGGATGGAGAACATCTTCTTGACCAAAAGGTGGATGTGAAAGGAAATGAAATAAGCTGAGTGGCAGAGAGATTCCAAAAGGAGCCGAGAGGTCACTCTGGTGGACACTCTTATACACAATATAGGCAAACCTTTTTAGGTTCTAATGAATTGGAATAGCTATCAGTATATACCTGAAACTATCAAACTACAACCCAGAACCCATGAATCTTGAAGACGATTGCATAAAAATGTAGCTTATGAGGGGTGACAACGTGATTGGAAAAGCCATATGGACCACACTCCCCTTTGTCTAGTTTATGGATGGATGAGTAGAAAAATGGGGGAAACAAACAAACAAACAGACAAAGGCACGCAGTGTCCTTTTTTACTTTAATTGTTCTTTTTCACTTTAATTTTTATTCTTATTATTTTGGTGTGTGTGGTGATGAAAATGTCAAAAATTAATTTTGGTGTTGAACACACAACTATATAATGGTACTGTAAACAACTGAATGTATGCTTTGTTTTGTATGACTGCATGGTATGTGAATATATCTCAATAAAATGAATTAAAAAAAATAAGATGTAATAAGTACAATGAAGTGGAAGGTCATGATTTAGCTATGCTGTAAAGAAATGTTACAAATATGAGGTCATGTAGCAATGGACCACTGGGAAGCAAAGGGCACAGAAGACCCTTCCTTGCATGCAGCCATCCGGAACAGGTCAGAACTGTATGTGTGAGACAGAATTGGCCATTGCAAATATGTGATGAGTAAGGTGTCTCCCCTCGTAATTTTGATATGTATAACGTTGTCAAAGCCACTGACTACTTAGATTATTCAAATCACTTAGCACTTTCCTCATTTCCTCAAATTTTACTTGTCTCAAATGAATTTCTGGCTTGTCCTCCAAACATGTTCCTCCCACAATCCTCCCTAGCTCAGTTAGCGTTAACTTCATTGTTTCAAGCTGGTTAGGCCAAAAACCTTAATGTCATCTTGGATGCAACTCTTTCTGTCATACTCCACATCCTGTTGACAAATTATTTTGATCCAAAATACACCCCAAATTTGATCTCTTCTACCATCTCCATTTCCACCAATGTGGTCCCAGCCAACATCACCTCTTGCGTATATCATTACAAAACCCTCTTAACTGGTCTCTCTGCTTCTTTCCTTGCTGTTTTCATTTTATAACAGCATCCAAGTCAGAATGATCTCATTAATAGTTTAAGTGAGATCGTGTCACTCCCTTGCTCAGAACCCTCCAACGGCTACTGTGTCATCTAGACGTCCTTATTATGACCTAAAGACTCAATATGATCTGGCTTCTTGTTATCTCACAGACTTTGTTATTTTTTTCCCCTTGCTTGCTGATGCAGCCACACTGGCCTGCTCTCTGGGTCTCAAGCAACTCAGGAATGCTGCTGCCCCCGGGCCTTTGCACTTCCTTTCTTCTGCCTCTACTGCCATTCCCCAGATACTCACGCGGCTGGCTACCTCACTTCACTCAGTCACTTCCTTTTGCAGGCTTACCTGGCCGCTCTGTCTAAAATATTTCACTTCAATGTTTTTACTTTAATCACATTCCCAGTGAAGGTGAAGAGTCACCTGGACATCTTAGTTTAATAAAGCATTCACAAGGAGGAGATGAGACTCGAGAAGAAGTCCAAATCATGATGGGCCAAATCATGAGAGCCCTCGTAAGCCAAGCCAAGCTTCTGACTCTCCCAGAGGGCCTTAGGAGCCACTGATGGCACGGACATGATACCATAAGTTGTGTTTTAAAATGATTATTTTGGTGGAACTGATTTTCTTTTTTAACAAAGCATAGAGAATATTGAATTATAGCATGATAAGGAGATCCAGTGAGTTTTCTTGGAGTTTTCAAACAAACCTAATATTCTCTTTTGTTAAATTGTTTCAAATTTATATTTGTTATTCTGAGGGCATATATAACCTTACACTTTAGTGGTAGCTCTCCATTTACCATTTCAAAGGAATGACCAACTTCAAATTTGCCAATGAGACATATAAATTCTTAACCCACTTGGGATTTCATATTAACAGGAAAATCTTTAAATATTAAATAGTACAATGAAATTATTAAGTGAAGTGAGCCCAAGTGTAAGCCTGGGGGGCAGGAACTTTGGCATACTGGGACCCTATTCCCTCTCTAAAGGGACATTTTCTACTCCACTGAATCTTTCTAATTTTCAGGAAAAGTTGAAACTTAGCTGTTTATATAAAATCTTCCAATATTTGAAATATTGAAAAAATTAAGATCTTTTCACAATCCTGTTCATCTCCAGCTAAAGCAATTATCACCATATGATGAATGGCTTTGGAGTCTGTAAGGCCCAAAAGTTATTGCTGAACTTCTTTATGCTTCAGTTTCCTTAACTGTAAATTTGATAATAATACCACCACCTACTTAAAAAGGTTCCAGTTAGGAAAAAAATAATGAATGAAAAGTGTTTAACTTAGCACTAGATGCATAGTAAATGCTCAAAACATGTGGCCATTCTCAGAACCAACTTTCCACTGAAAATAAGCATGGGGCATCTTCCTATTTAAAATGACCAACATCGTTTAGTCAATTGAGATTATTTCCTGAATATGTACTCTATGTACATCACTATTTAGAGGGCTATGCAAAATAGGCAAGGAAAACAAAGCATAATATTTGCCCTTGTCACATTAGAACTAGGAATCGAGATACACCAAATTGACTTAAAAACATGTAGCAAAATTCATAATATGGATATAAGCAAAATTGTTAGTAAAACAGGGAGCCTAAAGACAAGAAAGTGATGTGAGTTAGTGCATTAGAAGGTAGGGCAGGCAGTGGGATAAGGCTATTCTGAATGGTTTCCTGAGGAAAATGAGCATTTAGGAAAGTTTCAAAACAGGACAAGAGATACTAAAATTGGTAGAAATGATGGGAAAGAAAACTGATTAGGAATTGAAAGAAGGTAACACAGAAGTTATCAAAGTGTGCAAAGCATGTATATTGAATAGGTGTCCCTGGTTGAAACAGAGGTCTGGAAAGAGAATAAGAGTGTGGGTAAATTGGCTATAGGGAGATGTCTTGAGGAGAGACTGAACCTGTCAACAGTGATACAAACAAAACAGAAAATGAGATAACTGATCCAGCCTCATTTCCTCTGCTAAAACTGCCCCTTCAGAATGCTCTCTCTCCTCAAAGGACGGTAGGTTTAAAACCTTGCCCCTATTAATATCACACTGAAAACCGTTCTCTCACTAGGGAGTATGAAAAGTCTTCAGGCACCTGGACTGTGATCCAATTGCGATGTCCTATTTTTATCTACACTTTTTTCCTCCTTCCTTTTTTAAAAAATCACACATTTAGCTGTAAAAACTACATAATGACATTTAAGGGAAATATTTCAAATGAAAAATAAAATTACCTTTAATTCCCAGAGCTAACACCTTTTTTTTTCATTTTTCTGTTTTCCTGACTAATCTATATCCAAAAGTCTACAGATTTGTCAAGATGTAATCGTTGTGTATATTTAATTCCATTACCTATTTTATTCATTTGCCATGTGTCAAAGATTTTCCTAGATTTGGTTGTAATTATGACTTAAAAGTCTGCATAATAGTTCATCAAGTTGATGTCTCTTAATTTAATAAAGTATCAGCCATTTTTAAATGTCCATTCTTTTCTGTCACAGAAAATGCTATGATATGCATTATTACAAACAAAGTTTTTATTTTTTTAAACATTCTATTGGACTATTTCCTTAGGCTAAATTTTAAGGAGTGTGATGACCGGGTATGGACATTTTTATTTCTTTTAATCTATACATAATATATAGATGAGCATGAAAGGATTATAACATTATCATAGGAGAACTGGGGAACTCTTGGATGCATAATCAAAGACTAGATCACTTAGCCTGGAGTGTGATATATACTAACTCACACTTCGGTTCTAAAAATGTTCCGTTTCCTCATAAAATCTTTTAATAGAGGACAACTGAAGTCAAGCCATGTCTTCTTTTTGCTAATTTCTCCTACAAAGTTAATGTGCTGATAGTAAAGACATTAAATAGCAACCCTCTCTCTTTAAGACAAATTGCCCAGAAGAGATGTGAGAGTGAATATGCAGGCCTCTGAATCTAATAAACAAGAATTATCCTATACTGAGAAATGTGAGCAATGCATAGCTCTGAATTATATTAGGTACTAATATAATAAAAGGCTGAGGTGAGTGCACATATAAAATTGAAACTATAAATCATACACAGTACTAGAGAAACTGCTAATGCAAATGTGATAATGAAGAAGAAAATCAAGGTTAAAAAACCTGCAACAACTTGTGAAATGTCAGTAATTTAAAATACAAAAAAAAGAAATGTCAATTTATTCTTATTGAAGAGCACAATTAAAGTGAAACAAGTTTAGCTAGAGTTTTTAATTGTGTATTGGTAATAAAAAAAATGCTCTGGAAGGAGTTGTGGTATATTTCAATAAAGATGGAAGGAGCCTTGGGAATAATTTCTAAATCTGGCCTCATGCAGGCAACATGAAATGAAGATTGGTTAGTTTTTTAGTTAATCTCATCAGGGTCAAAGAACCGATTCTGGGAGCGTCATAATTTCATTTGGCTGTTTGGATTAATCAAACATAACCATTTATTGCCAGGTGTCCAACTCCCTTGGCACTAGACACACTGAGATCCCATTTCTGTAGTCAAATGGGGTAGAACATGATGAAAGCAAGATCAGCTCTGCTTCCCTTGGCCATCCACTCCATGAGCCAAGTAGGTAGCCTCTTTAGATATGGAGTAAACTCCAAGAATGTCACATTTAATGGGTGGTTTGTATTTGCCTGTCACACTGGTTACTTGAAGTTCTATCTCAAACTACTTTCTAGGGAATTTGTATGTCCAAAGTCATATTATGATATAAGGATATATAGTTCTACTTCTAGCAATGTGGTAGTTTGGATGCCCTGAAGATTCTTCTCAAATTCAAAACAACTACCATTAAAAAGTGGTATTGCATTGCTGAAATCACAGGATGTAAGAGAAATTTCTGAGGAAATTTCAAACAAATAAATGCCTGGGTGCTCAAATAAATTTCCTTGAGAGCAAATACTATTATTAGTACTACAATGGGAGCTTAAGACTTGAGGCAGTACCACGGTGGTGGAGGTGAGCCAGCGATTCCTAGAATAAGTCTGGGATGCTGGGGAGGGGCTAGAGTGGCTCTTAGACAACAAACCCCAGTGACAAACACAAAGTGTCTTTGGAGAAAAACATCCTTAACTTAGGCCTTCCAGTTTTCCACAGTTTAACATCAACTGATTTTGAACACTCCATCAAAGAAGCACACCATCATGAGAGAGAGAGTAAGCAGAAATAATAAAGAACAGAGTTAGACAACAAGGTCTTCATATATTGGAATAAAAGATAGTCATGGAATGTTTAAAGACATTTTTAAAAATTGAATCACAAAACTAAGCAAGCAGTAGAAGACAACCAAAAATGCTTAGGACATTGAAAAATAGAAACTTTAAAAATACACAATTATTGAAATGAAAAAATACTCTATTGATAGTTTAACTTCATTACAACAAGAAAAAGTCTCATTACTACTTATCATCTGGGTTCAACAGAACCATTTATTTTTTATATTTTGAAATCACTTTTATAAATAATTTATAGAAGAATAAGGTGATAATGAAAAGCTTAAACAGAAATTATATTTTAAACATAGCAAACCCCAATTTTTATTCTATATTTTCCTGGCTTTGAAGATAAATAAAACTCAAAAAGGACAATGTCTTTTGAATTCAACTCACTGCTCTCTTCAATTACTTCTGGTTCCTTTCTTTGTACCTGTATTATTATAAAAGAATGCTTTTGACAACTTTGACAGTTCATAACTTTGTTTAAGAGAGATAGCCATTTTGTTTGCTCTATAATTGCAAAACATTTTTACTTTTAGATTTATAATACTTATCAGAATGATGGATCAAAAGCTTTATTTTCATTTTTACATCCATTTCTTTCTAATAACCTTGGCACACACACTTGCCTTCAGCACTGTTCTACTTACAAATATCAAGTATATTTGAATAAACAAACGTAGTAGTGGATGAAAGGATATTTTTTCATGTCTCTTTAGCAAAAATATGATCCAGGTTCTTATCTCAAAATGTTACATGATGAAATCCTTCCTGGTGAAGGACTAGATGAAGACACCATATTTCCTTTTTGTCCTTAGAAGTACGTTTTCACTCATCAATTCTAGTTTAAAAAAATTCATCTAGGATATCATTGTATGATGACTCACTATGTGAGGTTTTGCTTATATGATTATTGTTATAGTTTTGAGCACTGCTGTCTGTCTGTGCAGTTTTTATTCATCTAATAACTGAAATATTGTCCTCTGTCAGTTTTTCTCTTTGCCATTATGGGCAGAAAATGAAAAAAATTCTGAATTTTTAATTGTGTTAATCAAAGGGAAAAAAAGACTCCAGACTTCTTTTACATATTCTTGAAAGCTACTTTGTGTAATGCTAAAGCATATTGAAGAATGATACAATCATGATTTATTTCACTATTGTTTCATGCTTCTAGCAGATTCTATCATTCATCCATTTTATTTTTATTTTAGCCTTTTTAAGCATAATGGAGAATACTTGTTATGTAATGCTGAAATAATTCCTAAGACAATGCATTGAAAAATGTTTCAGGATATAGGAAAAAAATAAGACCAAAAACCCTAAAATCCCATAGTGTATCTTAGATTTATAAATGATCCAATGGACCAATATAATCATTTCAAGTTCTATTAAAAAATTAGTAAATTTTCTCTTTGTTTTTTGGAAGACCCTTAAGAAATGATAAAAGTCATGAGATATCAATTTTTAAAAACAGTTGAACTTTTCAAAAAAGAACTGGAAATACTAACATTGGACACAATGGACCATGATGGTAACACCAAGGATTAAATAGCCATAGACAAAGCTGAAGACAGAATTGGTAAGCTGAATGATGGATTAGAAGAAATTACCCATGTTGCAGCACAGAGACCTGTAGATGGAAAATGTGCAAAAGAGGTTAAGAGACATGGGGAACAGAGAATTAAGTAAGGAGACATAGAAGCTAGAGATAATATATATCTAATGAGAGTCTCAGAGAAATCAGATGGAATGGAAAAGAGGCAATATTTGGATGTAAAATGTCTGAGGATTTTCCATAACTGATTAATAAAAAGAAAGAATCTAGAGATACAGGGAGTGTGCTTATTTTTAAAATGATTCAGAAATTCACACTTCAAAAAATGTTTTACTTACATATCCCATGTACAGATGGGAATTTTGAAGAAAATCTGGTGCATCTTATACTCAGCGTTATAAATACTTATATGCCAGGAACTGGTTTAGGCACAAATGTTCTAGAGCAATTCATTAATTTAGGCAGCCCTCTTTACACAATGTAATTGTTGACCCCACATTTTGCACAAATTATTTTTGACTCATTTTGAAGATAGACTATATATACATATTACTATTTTAAACTATCTTATAATATAGCCCTTTATAAAGAGGGGAATCTTTCTATAAAACAAATATTATTAAGAAATCATAATTTTTCACATATTACCTTTTCTATAAAGAAGATATAAACATGTATCTATGAAAACAGCTATTTTTACAGATGTTTTTGTTAACAAATTTCCAAATACTGCTAAAACACCTTGCCAAAGCCCTAAATAGAAGGAAGCAGGGGTGAGTGGGCCAGTGAGAGAGCTGTGGCTGAATATTCAGCACAGACAATCTGCTAGATCATCCAAGGTCTTTTCACACTTCAAAGAGTCTATGTCCGTTTTTCCTCTAATTTTTCTTCTGCCTGAGGACTTCTTAGCAAATCTCAAAAACATGCAACAGGAGAAGGAACAGATAACCTTTGCATTCCTTTCCCCCATCTATATCTCCCCAACTGTTTCCTTAGTAGTCAAAGTTATGAGGGGAAAACACACACACACAAACAAAAAGCCTCTCCATTCTTCTCAGCTCTCTCCCTCTTCCATCAGAGAACCTAGATCTCTGGACAAGGCTGAACCATCATAAAATATTAAGGCCTCTTGGCCTTTCTTCCTTTCCATCAACTCATATATCCCTGTGCTCTACTTGGTGATTACAGTAGACAGAGCTCAGGATTTTAGGAAAGAAGAAAATCCGGCTATATAAAGTGCATAACTGAATTTTAGAAATTATGCATGATTCACAATAGCATAATCGCTTAAGAGTGACGGGTTCAGCCATATCTTGACTATCCAAATACTAGCTGTGTGCTAGTTGTTGAATCTCTCGTTAGTTTGGGAAAATTCACAAGATAATCACAAATCACCTCCTTTTATCTATGTAATCCCTCCTTAGAATAAAATAGATAACTTTAACAGTCTTAAATGTTTATACTTTTGGTTTCTAATATTGTCGGCCATTTTTTTTTCTTAAATGTTCAGCAAAGAAAAGACTTTGGCTAAAATTAATAACAAAATTTGATGTTCTTGATTGAAAAAACCAGCCTAAAACACTATTAAATAAAACCTACTTTAGCTTAGTGAATTCTGTGTAATAACAGTTACTAGGGATTATGATAAAATATGAGACAGTCACTAACCAAATCTGAAATTAAATAAAGATGTCAAGAGAAAATATAACCAAGAGGTAGTTTTTTGCTTTACACTTATATAATCTACTAATATAAATTATGCCAAGATATAAGAAATCCAAAGGAAAGAAATCATACTTCATATTGCCTATCATATCATTACTGCATGGATGTACATTCACATAAGACCCCACAGGGATATTGGACTAAATTTTCATCTTTTATTACTACATGGAAGCTTCATTATTCTTTCCATACCATTTCCTGAAAATGAAATTTTGATCTATTGGAGTAGATTTCGCTCACACCCCGGGGATAAATAAAATATAGTCCTAAAGAAAATTATGCTTGGAAAGAGGAATTCATTAACGGATGTTAGAGGTTACATAATATTTATATGGTAGCCACAGAAATAATTCTTGAAAATAATCAGATTAGTCACCAACTAGAAACAAAATGTAGTATCTGCTCTTCTAGAAGATGGTAGAAGTGAAGATAATACACACAAATGAGAAAATGCCATCAAGTTCACTGTAAAAGAAATTAGCTATAGTATATCAAAGAAAAATGTTCATATTTTTTTCTTATTGTTTCAAATTAACTCTAGGCTGCCTAGAGAACATAGTGGTGACCATATATGAAAAAATTTAAGAAATAATATACTCATGATAATGCAAAGTATTTTATTATAGTTTAAATGAGTCATTAGCAAATTAACTTATTATAGCACATTCTACCTACTCACAAAAGGATCTGAATTAAGTAGGCTCTCCTAATTGATTTAAATATACCAAATTTCAAAATTGAAGGAATTGCATCACAAAAGTACAAAGATTTTGAAATCTACAGAAGCATCCAAAAAAAAAGAGAATAATTATGAGATGCAGAATTTAAAGCAGGATTATTCTAATCCTGCTCAATACTTTTCCCAAACAACCTGTAGTTGATTTATGTTTTCTTCAGATTTGAAGATTTGGAAAGCTCATTTTTGTATTAGAGCAAAAAAAACAAGCTCAATAACACTGATAAAAAAGAAAGTGAAATCTATTATGCCCAAGGTAAAGTAAGATATGGAGATGAAGTAAAAAAAAAATTTAAAATAAGAAAAACTATATTCAAATCTATTTTACATGCATGAAATGAGTTTTTCCTTTGGATCTTCGTGTAAAGTTGTTGCCTTAAATTCTTTTGTCTTTAAAATAAATATACATTTATATATCTATATATACCCATTTTAATTCATTTGGGAGGTATATGTTTGTACAAAGAACCTGGGGGAGGGGGATCACTCATAATATTATCATTTGAACAACTGGACAGACAGCCAACCAGACTTGTCTTAATGCATTCTTTAAATAGTTGAGATTCTACAATGTAGGCACTTTTGTATTCTTTTTTTTCAGGTAACATTATGTATGCTGTTTTAAAAAATCTTTATAAAGATAATTGTAATGATGCATACATATTCATAAATTCATACATATAAATATCATATTTAAATGAATTGTTGGAAAATTAATGTATTCATAGCATATTCTACCAACTCATGAGAGGATGTGAATTAAGCAGATGCTACCTCAATTGATATAAATAAACCAAATTTCAAAATTGGTTGAATTTTGCTTTCTCAAAAGGATGTTGATGTGCAAGCTTTGAGGACTACCAATTTGGTAGGCTGAGCCCTCAATCTTGGGGCTTGCCCTTATGAAGTTTGTTACTGCAAAGGAGAGGCTAAGCCCACTTATAATTGTACATAGAGTCTCCTCCAGAGAACCTCTTTTGTTGCTCAGAAGTGGCCTCTCTCGCTCTCTCTAAGCCCACTCGGCAGATGAACTCACTGCCCTCCCAACTACGTGGGACATGACTCCCAGAGGTGTAACTCTCCCTGGCAATGGGGGACATGACTCTCAGGGATGAGCCTGGATTTGGTATTGTGGGATTGAGAAAATCTTCTTGACCAAAAGTGGGAAGCAAAATGAAACAAAATAAAGTTTCAGTGGCTGAGAGACTTCAAATGGAGTTGACAGGTCATTCTAGAGGGTATTTTTATGTGCTATCTAGATGTCCCTTTCCAGTCTTTAGTGTACAGGAATAGCTAGAAGGAAATACCTGAAATTTTTGAACTGCAACCCAGTAACCTTGATTCTTGAAGACAATTGTATAACTATGTAGCTTACATGGTGTGACTTTGTGATTGCAAAATCCCTGCAGCTCACACACCCTTTCTCCAATGCATGGACAGATGAGTAGAAAAATGGGGACAAAAATTAAATGAAATATAGGGTGGGATGGGGGATGGAATGTTTTGGGTGTTCTTTTGTACTTTTATTTTTATTCTTACTTCAGTCTTTTTTTTTGGAGTAAGGAAAATGTTCAAAAATTGGCTGTGGTGATGAATGCACAAATATATGATGGTACTGTCAACAGCTGATTGTACACTGTGGATGATTGTATGGTATGTGAATATATCTCAATAAAACTGATTTTTTTAAAGAAAGACATAGATTTTGAATTCTACTGAAGCATCCACTATTTACTTAATCATCCTCTTCGAATTGCCTTTACTGTTATGAAGGTTGTGTCAAGTATTTTTTTAAATATGTAAATGCAGGTAAAAATATCATTGTGTGTAAAGCTATTATTCTTTCCTTAAGATGGAGACTCAAAAGTTAAATTGGTAAGACAAATATATAAATCCTTTTTAAGGGTCTTAATAAGAATAAGCAAATTGCTTTTCTGAAAAATTGTGACACTTTACATTTCCACCAGCCATACATTAAAATGGTGGCTTAGGACTGGCATTGTTTTAATTTAGCTCTTCAAGAAGGACCTGACAGAACTTGGGCTATGATTATGAACCTGTCAATTATGCAGAGCATACACAAGTGAATACACAGTCATTATGCTAGGCTCTGGGAAACAAAAATAAATACAATATCCTTTCCTCTGTAGATTTTACAGACTCTTACAGTTTAGCATGTGTATGCCTATATGTGTGTATGGGCGTGGGTGTGTGTGTGTGCATCTGTGATGTTAGGGAATTATAATCACAAAAATTAAGTAACCAACAGTCATTACCCTTATTCTAGATGAAGTTTTTGGCTTTAGCCTCTCTCACCTGTTGCACTACAAGAGCCATTTATAAATGAATCAACAATAAAAAGACCTATGAATCTAATTTCTAAGCAACTGACTGGTGGCTACATAAGTAAAATTAATGAATGTTAAAGAATGGGGAGTTAATGCTCCAATTGTACAGAGTTTCTTCTTGGGTTGACAGAAAGGTTTGGTAATCGATGGTGATAGTGATGGCAGCACAACATTGCGAGCATAATTAACAGCACCAAATTATATATTTAAATGTAGTTAAAAGAGGAAATTTTAGATTGTATATATGTTATTAGAATAAAAATTTTAAAAAATACATAGGGTTATACAAAACAAACAGTGAACCTTGTTGTAAATGATGGACTAGTATTAATAGCACAATTAGAAAAAATGTTCTTTCAACAATTTTAACAAATGTACCAGACTAATGCAAGGTTTTAAAAATAGGGTGTTACATGGGAGCTCTGCATTTTATGCATAATTTTTTTATAAATCTACTTCTCTAAAAATAATCATAAAAAAGAGATATTGTGAAAAAAAAATTCACCCTGATCAATCAAATTCAACATTTCATTTCATTCCTTCTTTTTTACCTTTAAAACTTAATAATCATAAAACATATGGAATATCTACTATGTATCAGACACTATTCTAAGCATTTAGCATACCTTAACTAACTTAAGGCTCACAACAACCCTTTAAAGAACATATTATTCCCTCATTTTATATCTGAGAAACTGGAACATAGAAAAGTCAAACAACTTATCAGGTAGACCATACAGCTAGAAAGTGGTAGAGGTGGGATGTGAACCTTTGTGGACTAAATAAGTAAATGTAATTTACTCTGCCTAGTATATGGAAGGGACTCAGAAAATCTTAACCACTATTGGCTTGCATCTATGTTTTTGTATTGGCCTGCAGCTAGCGAATATAAGAACAAAGATAATAGCTAGAATGCCTTGCACATGGTTGCCCTCCATTTAAAAAGACAATGAATTTATTATGTTTACATTATGCTGTAAACAACATAAAGTGTAAAAAACAACAAAAATGACACACAGAAAAAAGGCAAAAACAAAACGATAACTTGTGGGGTGCATATCAATAAAGTTAGAGGTAGTGTCCCTCAAACATTATTTGTTAAATTGAAGCCAAGGCAAAAGGTTTGATACTGTGATTGTGGCTTTATAAGCTGTAAGTCTAATAGTCTGACAATTCTTAAATAAATTCTATGCATATCACAAGGCCTCTTGTCTCCAGATCGACTTGCTTCTCTACTAGCAGAAATGAATTCTTACATCCCAGAATGTTCTGTGGCTACAAACAAACGTGGTATCAATGTGTGAGAAGCAAAGAGGCAGAGAAGGTTAAGGACAAACAGTATGGTATGAAAGAATTTCTTGAGATCATGGATATCTGAATGGGTCTGACCCCTCTCAAAATAGGAAAAACAGTTTTGAAACTATTGGAAACAGCAAGTTACCAGAATTAAATATAGGAAAGAAAAAAAAAAACTTTGTTTGTAATAAATGTCAAATTTTCTATACCAGCTGCTAACTCCTTAGGTAACATTTAAGAGACGCTTCTTAAACAAAGGTAAATTTTAAAAAACAATACATAAATAACAATAAATTCTTATAGTGTACATTTTCTTATACACTGTAAGAAAAAATCATTATGATTCACTCCTCAAAAGACTCACCTGAACTCAGCAATTTAATAATAATAATAAATATTTCTGCTCATCAGGTCAGATATTGGAAAAATTTACCTAGATATCTCAGTTCCACTGAGCTATGATATAAACATTCACCACTCTTTGTCTATTGAACTACAACTCCTTCAACTTATATGCCCACCTAACCACACAAAAATCATACAACTTGCATATGATCCCCCAAAATAGAGGTAATGTAGAACCAGCACATCCATCTCTATTTTGATGTTGAAATTGGCTTGAATCCTGTATCTTTATCCAGTAACCTTAGGTAGAGGTTTCTGTCCTGAAGCTGCTCATGTTGAGATAACACACTGCAGGCATTCTCTCTGGATGGGTAGTTTCAGATCCTCAGCCTTTTCATTCTGATTGTCTTCTAACCCTTCTCAATGTTATTTGATTCATCTCATGTAAAGTGTGTTCAACTTGGAGAGGGATGAATCAGCAGGAACTTCGTCCTCCTGCTGTTGAATTCTTTCTCCTTAGGATTCTTTGGATGCAAGAGCAGCAGAGCAGGGCACAATTGACAAATGCTTTCATCTATACAGTACATTTTAAAAAATTAATCCATTCCTATGCATTATGCCTTATATTTCAGAAGAATATCTTCATAATCTGTAAAGTCAATTTATTCCAAAATGTGTCACTTTATTATTTCCAGCAGTAGCAACGTTTCCTTTCCATGGGGATGATCAGTTTAAAGCCAGTGTCAAAAGGATCATTGTTCTATGAACAAATTATCAAATAGGAATTCAGACACTGATGCTTAATCTAAAAGAAGATACCCAAAACAACTTAATTTCATTTCTATTTAAAAATGAAAAGTTAAAAACTTCTAAAATCTTTTAAAAACAAATGCAAATATGTCTTGATACAAAGCCAGTTATCCAAATCAAGAATTTACAAGATTAAAAAATTATTTTAAGTCAAGCATACATGTTCTAAATCTTTCTAAGCAGAGTTGCAGCACCTGAGTAAGTTTATGAAACTTAAAGTCTTTGTAAAATTAATTCTGTCTGATAAATTTTTACCAATTGTTTCACAAAGCGTATCTTTTTCTTCAAAACACGAAAGATATTCAAAACCACAAAGCATAATGTAGAATATCTGCTGACTACTAATGTAAATTAGTGTAAGGTCTGAATTATTAATAGTGAGTACCCATAGCATACCATATTTTTAAATAACTTTGGATTAATTATTTGCAAATACATCAAGGCTTGCTTAATTCAGTTTTTATGTAGAATTGCTCTAACAACAGATAAAATAATCTGTTTTTTTTTAGTATCAATTGCTTATTACATTTAAAAGAATGTCTTCAGAGTGCTGGAAGTCTACAAATTACCCTTTGCAAAAATTTGAAATCATCCTTAAGCTATTAGAATCCCAAGTCAAACTTTTCTGCAGAGAGCAAACAGATAAACACAGGTCAGCCCCATTAGAAGCTCTGCAAACTGGGAGTTACCAAGAGTTCAAACAGATTAGCTTTCAGGCTGCTCTTGAAGGAAGGTGCCAGGCTGTTTCTCGGGTTCACCAAGTCAACGCCTGTGGCTGTGTATGTCTAGATGGCAGAAACATTCAGGCTATATGCAAGAACTAGAAACAGTCAATGCCTGTCTTGACATGGTCAAAATCAGATGGGGATCACTTTGATTAAATGCAGGGCATAGTATCTCCCTACTGTTGAGGGAAAAATCTGCTGGGTGCTAATGATCTAGATTGGCTTTCCTTATCAGTTGCTACCACCACATAATTATTTGGTTATTTGCCAAAGGATGTAACTATGAATTACTAAAAGGGGGTCTTTTAGAGCTTTCAGCTTTGATTTCTACTGAGAGGATAATTTCTCACAAAGGTCTTTTATGCTGAAATAGGAAATGTCTCAAAAATCCCAAAGAAGAAGACATGTAAAAGAGTTTTGCAATCATCTGAAAATACAAGTAAAAATGAAAAATTAAAAATCTCTATGGAAAAATTCAGATATAAAATGTCTTTTTCAAGCACTGGACTAGAGTCAAGATACACTCTTCTCAGTGAACTAAACTGGCTTCTATCACTCAAATTTTATGGCAAATTTTAGCACCGAGATTGAGGAAAAATAAAAATATATTTCTCAGCTTATTATTGGTAAATTTTGTGGCCTTTTAAAATATGGAATAAGAAAACTGGGAAATGTTTCTAATTTAATCCTTAAAGTTAAGACTGCTAATATTTTTTGCATTATCAACAAGAAAAAAGGAAAAAAAAGAAGGCAGAGAAAGGGAGGGAGAAAAGATACTTATTGCCAGGAAAAATATGAAACATTTTGGCTTAGAGTTTAATTAATTTAACATATGGTACAAATATAAATATGTGTCTGTATGTGATAACCTTCTCCTATGAAAATGCAACATGCTATGGCCCTTGAAAGGACGTATGTTAAGAGGCACAGAGATAACTATGTGTAACAGAGCCACCTACACAGTTTTAGGAAGTACAGATGTTAGAATAAAAAAAAAAAATCATGATGGGAGCTCTTGTTCTTTCAGAATAAAGGCCAATTGCTAGTACCAAAATCTAGCCAGCACTGAATTTATACAGCAACTAAGACTGGAAGCTATAGTATTGAATGCTGGTATCACTTATTTTTTAATTCTTTGTGGGAAATTAAGTCAAATTCAGATTGGAGATTCTGCTAGAATTTCAAGTATTTGCTAGGGCAGTGTTTCTCAAACTTCGATATGTATATGGATTACCTGGGGATCCTGTCAAAAACGCAGATTCTGATTCAGTAGGTCTGGAGTGGGGCCTGAGATTCTGCCTTTTTAACATGCTCCCAGGTGACCCGTGCTGCTGCTGCATGGAAACACTTTCAGTTGCAAGATTCTGGAGCATTAACAAGGAAACATTTTCTACCTATAACCAAGGAACAATGTCATAGCAGAGTACAAAGTATTATTACTCCATAATACTTACTGTTATTTCTACTACTACTATTTTTTAAACTTATCACTTGGATGGTTGCATTGATCTAAGTGACTAACTAAAATATTGTGCTCAGTGGCAAAGTCCAAGGAAAATGTCAGGGAAGTCTAATATTCAAATTCAGATTCCATGTAATTCTTGTATTTTGCCTGACCAGCCAGGCTTGGTAGCCATCTCTACAATCCTAGCTACAAGGAAGACTGGAGATAATTCCTGGTAAAATGAAGTCTCAGCTAAGACAAGAGGGATGAATAGGGTTGCCCAGGCTAAGGAAGTATAGGGAAAGGGCTCAAGAAAAGGACTGGAGGGTGGGTGGGGCCTAGCAGTACATTCAGCCTGAGTGCAGAAGCTCAGGTGGTTGTAGTACCAGGCACAAGGTGGTGGGGGAGGGGGGAATATTGGGCGGGCAAAGAAGTGGAGGATTGTTCCTGAACTCACCCCATCCTGTACTTTTCAGGCAATCTAAATTTATATTTTCGAGGACCATCTTGTTTACCAGCTATCTCAGCAAAGTGCCAACTCTTTGCAGAGAAAGAGAAAAATAAATATGTGTGTAAAATAAGAACAAAGCCTTTTCTTATCTTTTGCTCCAAACCTTCTCTTCCCCACAATGAAGGGCTCACCATGGCGCAGTGGTGCAGAGCTGGTGCTGAGTGGCAAGAGCCGAGTTTCCTCAGCTGTAATACGATTATAACAGTTCCCTTTGAAGTTTGCTGGGAGGATTCAACGAGTGGATATATGTAAAGCACTTAGAATGGTACTGGCTTAGGGTAAACACGCAATATACTTTGGTCATCATCATTATGTAATGCCTTTCCTCTGGAACCACCAATACATTCTATATGCCTTCTATTTTAGCATATAGTCCATTTTTTCCAAAGGAAAATCCTGCTCTGATTCATTCTTTCATCCCCCAAGATTCCTGAATTAGTAGCTGCTTAATTAACTTGTGTGGGTTAATAATTCTGGTCTTGCTCTTATGGGAAAATGGTTACACATTGTTTTTATAATCAGGATAAGCAAGCAGCTCTTAGCTGTAATAATTCCTAATATAATTAAAAACAAACATTTTAAAGCTATTTTTAAAAGTAACTTCCTTTTCTGCTGGGGGAAAAAAGACATATTTAGCAGTTTTGTTTTGTTTTGTTTTGTTAATTAGTCTTATCCTATTTTGACCCCATGATTCTTTTAATATTAAAAAAAGTGATTTCTTAACTGCCATTGAAATGTGAATTAGAGAACCTGTGTAAAAGAACGTAACTATGTTCTCATTCCCTCAATACTGCACTTTATATCCAGTAAAATCTCAGATATGTTTTGTGGTTGTATCTATCATTTATTATCACTAACTTTAAGTCATTATTTGGAAACAGACGCAAGGGGACAACCAAATGAATGACTCTTGTTGTTTTGAAAAATCTGTTATTTCACATTTTGCAACAGATAAGAGACCCTTTGAAAATTTTTTGCTTGAGTATACAAAATTTAAATTTGGACCAGACAAAACACCTTCTTATTTGGAGAGGACACAGAACTTTTCTGTTCTTAGGATGCCTCAGAGGGTTAAGGAGACAAGCAGAAGAATTTGGTCTTTGAAGGCAGAGGAGGAAGGCCTAGCCAACGCATAGGGACCAAGGTTTACTGTAATGGAATTTCTGAACTTGAATTCTAAGAATAAATTATTTAAAAATAATGCAACATGAATCAAATCTATTAACCCCAAAGGTCGCTGGCAGTAAGCAGTACTCTGCAAACAGGGGATTGAGAGAGTTTTGGCACCATCCAAACCATGATCATGATGACTGACATGCAAGTCTGGCCTCACTACGGCATAGCAATGACAGCAGATTAGTAACAAGAGAGGACAGGTGTGCATGACTGGTAGAAAACAGGGAATCCTGGCATAAGACTGTGAAGGGCTACTTCCAGGGTTATTCTTGATGGAGGGCTCAAAGCCTATATCAGGCTCAAGTCAGAAAAACAGACACCACTCTCAGTATTTTAAACCAAGAAACTTACTCACAAGGGAGGTTACGGCAACCCAGAGATTAGCATCAGTAGGAAGCTGCTACCATCCCTAGAACAGGAGGAATAAAAGGAAGAAATTGTGTTTCTAAAGCCCAGGGGCTGGGGCTGAGCCATAGGATCTAGACCCCGAAGCGAAGACTGATCAAAGGAGCTGAGCCATGAAACAGGGAGATGTCTCCCAAAGCAGAACGAAAGGGAAAGCAACATTCTGGCTGCTCCTGTCGTCCTCACCTCCAGTCTTCAAACAGCTGGTAAGAGAGCCTGAAATGTTCCCTGTGACACAGAAGAGCCAGGGATGGGTCTGAGCAAACCGGCAAATGATGGGGACCATGACTCTAGCCCTTAGGATTCTCTGATTAACACCTTACACTGACCTCATGCTAACTCAACAACCTTCTCAATACCACTGGTTTAGTGAATAGACATTATTCACTAATCAGCACGTAAATATTCTATTTCTCTTGGCAGCTAAATTTCAGAGTGTAAAGTAACGAAGTGGCACTCTTCTGTCTTAAGTATAGTCTCACGTGAGTTTTGTTAGTGTAATTAATACACCTGAATGAAAATCAAGATCATGTTACTGGGTACTGAATCTAGATCAAAGTCACCCAGCTAAAGGAAGCCCTGGTTTCAGGAATGATTCTAGAAAGGGTTGGGCAGACTTTTTCTGTAGAGTCAGATGGAAAACATTTTAGGCTTTTTGGGCCATATGTCTATCACAACTGCTCAACTGTGCCACTATAGTGTGAAAACAGCTATAGATAATACCCAAACAAATGGGTATGACTGTTTCAATAAAACTTGCTGTAAAAAGCAGGCTGTGGGATGGATTTGGCCCACAGGCAAGGCCATAGTTTGCCATCCCTTGGTCTTGACCAATGTCGTCCAACTAAGGGAATCTCATCTTGAAGGAGCTCTCAAAAAGAAGCAATAAGTAGCTAAAAATTTTAGGGTAGGGCCAATATGTATTTTTATTTTTACTTATTAGAATTAGATCTTTTAATCCCAATATAATATGCAAAAGTTCTCAATGTTACTATATTTTTCTCTGAACTGCTCCTTTATTATAAATCACTTAGAAAATCTCTTTAGTTTTACTTTTCCTTTAACATATTCAAGATGACTTTTAACTTACTGCTTTACTATATGATGTGAGTTGCATCTAATTAAAATTAAAATGTTACTTAAAAAACCTTTCCATTGGGCTTTTCAGGATATATTCATTCCTTGTACTTAAAAAATCTCCTATGTAATTCCTTCTTAACTATTACATGAGTCTTTGTAAGAAAACCTCTAACATAAGCATATTTCCTTTAAAAAAATATACTCCTAGATCTGATACAGAAATGATGTCACTATCCAGTTAGTTGTATTCATAATGATGTATGAAGATATTATCCATTAAAAGATTACAAATCACTTATAAAACTGCAAACAAGAACTAAAGATTTCTTTGACATTTTCTAAAATCACATAAAATAAGCTGACATGCCCAAGTTAAATCACATCTAGTCACTTCAAGACCTTGCAAACTTAGCTTAAATTCCCTTTGCCACTTGTACCAAACCAATTTCTCCTCTCTACAACTTTCAGTTAGGCCTACTTCCCATTTCTATATTAAAACTTTTCTTTTTTTTTAAATAGCAAACTACCTCATAGTCAGATTCCATATTGCTTTTCCTTGTCTCTTAACCCAGATGTCTTCTATCTCTTCCTTGACCTAGAGCATAATATCAAGCCACAGATACAAAATATAAGCACATCTTGTTTGTTTTAATGGGTCACTTGAAATACGGCTTCCCCCCTTTCGGTATGTGTTTTTCTATCAAGGATTCAAACTAGCTGTTTTACTCTTCTCCATCTATTCTTCCTCCTCCATGTGATTTACCATTAAATTTCAGCACCTTCATGTGGGTGGATCCTGACTCTCCATTCCTGGTGGGTTTGATGGTAAAAGGCAACAGGGCTGTCCCTAGTCCAACAGGAACTTCAAAGAATGAAAGGGACTGTGCGATTTTGAAAGTGGGTGGGTGGGTGGGAAGGCCTTGCTGTTTCCCAAGGGAAACAACATTTCACTCTATCCCATATTAAACTATTATCAGGTTTGCTTTCAAAATCAAAAGGGATATTGTGTCTAATTTTAAAAGTCGTTTAAGATAAAAGATATATTTATAAAAAGGCTTTATCATTTTGAATGCAAAAAATCTCAGCAGAACTCACAGCAATGGCATTAGGCCAGATAGTGCTATTTAATCAAGAGCTATTTTGTTTCATCATCTGTATCAGTTTGTTCAGGTTCCAAAGGAGACAATTCGTTGCACCTAGTTCCTTGTAGAAAGTGATAGGAGTATTTAGCATTCTTATTATGGAGACTGCTTGGAGAGGTCAACTCTTCTGGCTGTCAGTTCTCCCAACCCAGCTACTTGCATTCAACAAAACCTATCATGTTTTCAATCATCAAATAGGCACTGCTTAATTCCCAATGAACTTAGGCCTTAATTCCTAACAAAACCAAAATGCGGCTGTGTTTTTTTTTTTCCTTTCTTACTTTCACTTTCATTCTTTGAGCGTGTGTATAGTGATCAATTGCTAGAGTTGGACTGCCTGGTCCCAAATTCCAACTACAACATTTAATAGTCATGTGGTTTCCGAGCTTCAATTTCTTCATTTGAAAGACGGGGAAGATGAGTACTTAGCACACTAGAACACCGTTCTTAAAAAAAATGAGTTCATATATGTAAAGAGCTTAGAACACTGCCTGGCGCAGAGTAAGTACTGTAAAAGTGTAAGTAGCTGCTGCTGCTATTTGTTAGGTCAACATCTGCTGAGCATCACCTACAGCAGCTGAAAGAGAATGATTTTGGGGGCCAGAAAGACCTGACTTTAAATTCTATCACTTATCAGCTGAATGTCCTCTCTAAGCCTTAGCTTCCTCATCTGTAAAATGGGACTAATAATAACTAACAGGGCTGTTATGTAGAGATGGAATGCCTGGCATGTGGCTAGCTAGCATCCTGCCCCTGTGGGGTAGTAATCAGGAGTGTGGATGGAGTGACCGCCTGCGAGACTCTGAACAAACTGCTGACCCCCGGGAAGTTCAGTTTCCTTAGATGTTACTGACAATCAAAGTAGTACCAAGTTCATGGTGTTACTGTGCTGATTACATGAAATAAGACATGTAAAGCATAGTCAGGACTCAATACACATTGTTCAAAATTGTAAAACAGATGTTCCTCCCAAACAAACAGTGTACCTTACACTGGAAACTGGAAAACATATCCCTAATTCAAAAAAGATATATTTAGGTAATATTTTACACAAACAAAAAAGTAAAAGGAAAACAACATGTCTCTTAAAAAACATCTCTTCCCAGGGCTACCAGGAAGATTTGGCCTCAGCAGCACATTAAATCTCCTCTTAATCTTCATAAAATCCAACTTCCTCTTTTTTTTAGTAATCTCTGAAATCTGTCCTTTCACACCCCTCCACTAATAGCCCAGATTATTACTTTTTGTTTGTTTGTTTGTTTTTGCTCCCAAAGACAAATATAAAAGAAAACCTCTGATTCATCATCAAATTTGAAATTACTTGTCTGCATTCTGGCCACTTTGCTGTCACTACCCAATCCAAATTTATAATCAATTTAAATATCCTTTTCTCATTGCTGAAATGTAGCACTGTGACTGTTTAAAATATGGTTTCTAATTTCTTAATTAGCTTCATTTTACATTCCTTACTTATCTCAGATATGTCTTCTCTTCACAATATCTCCTAGGAAAAGTTCTATTCTGTGAAATATCTATTGCATATCAGAAATTGTATTTTTTTCTTTCTGCTTCTAAATGAAACTCTGAGGAAATTACTTGTGTGAGAAAGGACAAGGGGAATATGTATCAGCTGTTCCAATCTAAGAGCAGCTCTATGGAAGGCTTTAGAAATTAGTCCTTAAGACAGGTTGACAGTAATTGGAGATCCTAGCATATTGGCCCTGTACGCATCCCGCAGGAAAAGCAAGACTGAAGGTGGAAGGATGGTGAGACTGTGACAGAAAGTCAATAGGAATCAATCAGAAGTCATGAGGTGCAACCACAAGGGTGGAGAAGTCCAGGGCTGAATGTTTGCAGTCTGATTCTCAAACGAGATCTGCACATAAGGCTCTACTTTCACCCTGGGTAGAGGAAATGTTTGCTGGAATGGAGTACAAATGCGGTCCTCACCACTGTGAAACAGCAGGATCTCTAAAAGGTTACACTTGGATAAGTAGCCATCCTAATTCACAACACGCCTTTACCCATCAAGAGCATCTGCAGTTCTCCACTCTTGGCTTCAACACTGCCAGCCCTGTGAGTACAGGGCCCTCCAGATGCAAGCAACCATTACTGTTGTAACATCTTTGATGCTCAAATTAAAAAAAAATAATAATAAGGCCAGGGGCAAGGACATACCAGAATTTGGGGCACTTGTATTTTATTTTACAGACTGTCTTATCAGTCGTTGAAATAAGGGCATTTAGACGTTAGTCAAGCTGCCATTTTGGGCTAGGCAAATTTTCTCTACCTTCTTCCTATGTCTTCTCCGAGCTTTCCTTTAACTTCATCTGCCAAGCAACCCACTCTAAGCAAAAAGAGCAAAGAGCAAAAATACCTTCTTATGTCTATTAATAGAGAACAGGAAATAAATGAGACAAAATGAAACCCATGTTGTCCAAAATGGAAGCACCTAATGACTGACCACCATTCTGATTGGTCAGAGACAAAAATGAATTTCCAACTGAATCTTAGAATGGAGAGGGCATGGTGGGTTCCATGTTTAGTAACTCTAGGTTCATGAAATGTTCCTATATAGAGCATTAAATTTTTGTCTTCCAAAATTTATTGAAAAAAGAAAAGCAATAATGAATACCACTTAAAAATGTAATGTATATATATGCAAAGACAAAATAGAGATCTGTGAGGTTCAAGACTTTTAAAAACAGGGTAATAATAATAACTGAACTCTTCTTGAATATGTAAATGTTACATATATAAATGATAAATATAGATATGTATACACATATATTTAGAGAGTGAATAAACTGATAGATTATTTGTAAAAGATTATTCCTTTACAGTCAGGCAATTTTCATATGTGTTCAAAGAGCCACTTAACTTTATTCCTCCAATAGTGTTTGCTAACACCCCCATTCAATACCAATGAAAAAGAACAGCTTTTAGTTTTCTTTTAGATTTAGACTCCCTGTGGAGGCTTCGGCTTAATTTTCGAAACTGTAATTGTTCCACTTGTGCCCTGGGGTTCTGAGATCTTTACAGTCACTCTGCAGTCAGTACTGTTTCACTGTCAAAGTATAATTATGTGTTTGTTTCAAAGAATGCAGTTTGACTCCCAAAAGCATGCTTGGGTTTTGCCATTTAGGTTAATTGCTCAATCACAATACATGAGCTAGAGGCACCAGTGCAGAACCACAATTTGACTTTCCAGTGCTTCTGCCATTCTGAACTCTTCAGAGAAAAGGGACTAAAATAATCCAAAGTAGTTGTACATATTATTGACTATATTCCCTGAACATTCATTAAAAATCCTAAAAGCAATGTACATAATCACTGATGGATGTGAGTAATGAGTGATTCCTGCATCACTGCTGTACACATCATTGAGCACATTTCTGCGCAACAACAATACAACTTTGAAACCAATGCACAGGGTAACTGAGAGATTCAACTGATTCCTGTCCAGTAGTCAGCTGTACAAGTGTTGATTTCCCTAGCATTTCCTGATTGTTCAGGTCTTTATGTCCTGAGATGAATGAGTTTGCTCCTGACCCCAACTTTCCACCTCTTTGCCTCTGCCCTTCTAAGTTATGCAGGAAGGGAAAATGTGGCCCAGTTCTGCAGGGTGTTCTGAAAAGTTAAGACATGTAGGATAAACTTACTTTTATAAGCAGTATGTTAGCTACTTCACATATGACAAGCTCACGACAGTTTTCTTCAACCTCCAGCTAAAGGACCTCTAGCATTTAAACCAATGGGTACAATAGTTAATCTGGAAAAAAAAATACAGCAATACACCATTTTCCTTGCATTTCTAAACTTTTTTAGACCCTCCATAGTATACCTAATATACTGTCTAAAAATAAGTTTACCCTCTGTTTACTGATTATTCAGATCCCTCTGTAGTAAAAGGTGTAATCCTAAGGAATCATCAGAATGGTTCATAAAAATTGTGAATCAAATAACAATACCGTATAATTTCCCATCATACCATATGGTGATTTCTCAAAAATTCAAAAAGCACATAGAAATAACCAATTCTTTTGAATTTGCATAACTAGGAAATGAGATCCTAAGACAATGACTTTTTCCACAAGCAGAAAAATCATCATTAATAACCATACTCAAAAAAATGCATCGAAGGACACCGGTTGTGAGTCAAGCACTATAATTTCTATATGACCAGACTAAGGGGCTTAATGGGAAGTCATTGGAGATTTTCAAGCAAAGTGATTTTGTATTAGAGTTTAAACACTAGAGAGGTTGATCAGTAAGAAGAGAAACCATTTAAAAAGTTGCTAACATTAGCTTGGTCTAATGCCTTTTTGGCAAAAGAGGGAAGATATATTTATATGGAATAATCAGTAAGATTTGATGCTAATAGGGTTTGAAAAATACAGGTGTGAGAGAAATGACACACACACACCTTCTGGAGCCATTGTTTAGCAGAGCAAATACACGAGCTTTACAAGGCATCTATAATTTCTGGGCATGAATAGAAGTTTCAAAGAAGAAAATCGATTTAAACAATGTCCCTTTCCATTCACCATTCCAGTGTCTTCCTATTTCTCCAGCTCCTTAGCTAACTCCAAGGCAGTACTCCCCCTTTTCTTTTTTTTTAACATTTTAATTTTATGTTTTTTTTTTTGTTTAGTACCCCCTTTTAATGTCCCAACCCTCCATCCCAGACCTCCCATTCTGCACGCTCCCCCTTTCCTTCATCATGCAATCCTTCTCTCACTATGTCCATCATTCTTCTTCCTCCTTTTCATTTCCTCCCTGATCCAGTACTTCTTTTGTGTCTTCCTCCAATCTTGCCACCAAAACAGCTTCTGTGCGGGCCAGGTATGAAGTGACTAAGATCATAGAGAGACGCCCTCACATTAACCAAAACATTTAAATTGCCAACGGAAATATTTGCAGTAAGAAAAGATCATTTTTTTACATTTCCCTGCTCCTTTTATTTATTAAAATCTTCCACTGTGTTTAAATTTTTTTAGTTATGTAAATATAATTAGACAAAAAAGTACTTACGAATGTTATTTGGTTAGAGCTGTGTAGACAGCATCTCCAAAGAACGGGAGAAAAAAAATGCTATAAGCGGGGACACCTGGAAATGAACTTGTACTAATCGGAGAAACAGGACATGCATTTGGCACAAAGGGAGTATGACTGAGGGTTCCTGAAGAGAGGCTTGGCTTCTAATGCCATTTTCCATCTTGACCTTTCTCAATATACAAACACTGACAATCAAAACTAAAAATCACAAACCGTAGGGAAATAACAGACCAATACCTGCTAGAAATTTTTCGTCTTTGAGAGCACCTGATCCAAAATCCCTCCACTTAATCTCTCGGGACTTCTTAACTGCCCCTCCCCACAACATTCTACCCCACACCCACTAAAGTTAGGGTGAGGGAGGAACTTTTCTATCACAATTATCCAGATTTTCATTCATTTATTCTTTCACACATTCATTCTTGTTCATCCCTTTAACAGTCAATACAGGCTTAAGAAGCACTAAGTGCCAGGCTTTTGCAAGGTATTTTCAAAAAAGATAAATAAATCACATTTCCTAGGGCATGAATCCCATTATGTGGTAGGAAACAGTGATGTTATAAAAGATAAGCCTAACATGGGACTTCTTGTTCCTGACTTAAGGCAAGGAGACATTAAAAACAACAGGGTAGGTGGAGGCGGGGCAAGATGGCAGACTGGTGAGCTGTAAGTTTTAGTTACTCCTCCAGGAAAGCAGGTAAAAAACCAGGAACTGCGTGGACTGGACACCACAGAGCAATCTGTCTTTGGGCATACTTCATACAACACTCATGAAAATGTCGAACTGCTGAGATCAGCGAAATCTGTAAGTTTTTGCGGCCAGGAGACCCGCGCCCCAGGCTCAGTCCCGTGGGAGGAGGGGCTGCCAGCTCCGGGAAGGAGAAGGGAGAAATGCAGTGGTAGCCCTTCTCGGAAACTCATTCTATTGATCTATACTCCAACCATAGATAGACTGAGACCAGACACCAGAGAATCCGAGAGCTGCCAGCCCAGCAGAGAGGAGACAGGTATAGAAAAAAAAAAATAACACGAAAAACTCCAAAATAAAAGCAGAGGATTTTTGGAGTTCTGGTGAACACAGAAAGGGGAAGGGCAGAGCTCAGGCCTTGAGGCGCATATGCAAATCCCGAAGAAAAGCTGATCTCTCTGCCCTGTGGACCTTTCCTTAATGACCCTGGTTGCTTTGTCTATTAGCATTTCAATAACCCATTAGATCTCTGAGGAGGGCCCTTTTTTTTTTTTTTTCTTTTTTCTTTTTAATCCTTTTTTCTTTTTCTAAAACAATTACTCTAAGAAGCCCAATACAGAAAGCTTCAAAGAATTGAAATTTGGGCACGTCAAGTCAAGAGCAGAACTAAGAGAGCTCTGAGACAAAAGGCAATAATCCAGTGGCTGAGAAAATTCACTAAACACCACAACTTCCCAAGAAAAGGGGGGTGTCCACTCACAGCCACCATCCTGGTGGACAGGAAACACTCCTGCCCATCGCCAGCCCCATAGCCCAGAGCTGCCCCAGACAATCCAGTGTGACGGAAGTGCTTCAAATAACAGGCACACACCACAAAACTGGGTGTGGACATTAGCCTTCCCTGCAACATCAGCTGATTGTCCCAGAGCTGGGAAGGTGGAGCAGTGTGAATTAACAAAGCCCCATTCAGCCATCATTTGAGCAGACTGGGAGCCTCCCTACACAGCCCAGCAGCCCAGAACTGCCCTGGGGGGACGGCACTCACCTGGGACATAGCACAGTCATCCCTCAACAGAGGACCCGGGGTGCACAGCCTGGAAGAGGGGCCCACTTGCAAGTCTCAGGAGCCATACGCCAATACCAAGCACTTGTGGGTCAGTGGCAGAGACAAACTGTGGCAGGACTGAACTGAAGGATTAGACTATTGCAGCAGCTTTAAAACTCTAGGATCATCAGGGAGATTTGATTGTTAGGGCCACCCCCCCTCCCCGACTGCCCAGAAACATGCCCCACATACAGGGCAGGCAACACCAACTACACACGCAAGCTTGGTACACCAATTGGGCCCCACAAGACTCACTCCCCCACTCACCAAAAAGGCTAAGCAGGGGAGAACTGGCTTGTGGAGAACAGGTGGCTCGTGGACGCCACCTGCTGGTTAGTTAGAGAAAGTGTACTCCACAAAGCTGTAGATCTGATAAATTAGAGATAAGGACTTCAATAGGTCTACAAACCCTAAAAGAACCCTATCAAGTTCAGCAAATGCCACGAGGCCAAAAACAACAGAAAATTATAAAGCATATGAAAAAACCAGACGATATGGATAACCCAAGCCCAAGCACCCAAATCAAAAGACCAGAAGAGACACAGCACCTAGAGCAGCTACTCAAAGAACTAAAGATGAACAATGAGACCATAGTACGGGATATGAAGGAAATCAAGAAGACTCTAGAAGAGCATAAAGAAGACATTGCAAGACTAAATAAAAAAATGGATGATCTTATGGAAATTAAAGAAACTGTTGACAAAATTAAAAAGATTCTGGACACTCATAGTACAAGACTAGAGGAAGTTGAACAACGAATCAGTGACCTCGAAGATGACAGAATGGAAAATGAAAGCATAAAAGAAAGAATGGGGAAAAAAATTGAAAAAATCGAAATGCACCTCAGGGATATGATAGATAATATGAAACGTCTGAATATAAGACTCATTGGTGTCCCAGAAGGGGATGAAAAGGGTAAAGGTCTAGGAAGAGTATTCAAAGAAATTGTTGGGGAAAACGTCCCAAATCTTCAAAACAACATAAATACACAACTCATAAATGCCCAGCGAACTCCAAATAGAATAAATCCAAATAAACCCACTCCGAGACATATACTGATCACACTGTCAAACACAGAAGAGAAGGAGCAAGTTCTGAAAGCAGCAAGAGAAAAGCAATTCACCACATACAAAGGAAACAGCAAAAGACTAAGTAGTGACTACTCAGCAGCCACCATGGAGGCGAGAAGGCAGTGGCACGATATATTTAAAATTCTGAGTGAGAAAAATTTCCAGCCAAGAATACTTTATCCAGCAAAGCTCTCCTTCAAATTTGAGGGAGAGCTTAAATTTTTCACAAACAAACAAATGCTGAGAGAATTTGCTAACAAGAGACCTGCCCTACTGGAGATACTCAAGGGAGCCCTACAGACAGAGAAACAAAGACAGGACAGAGAGACTTGGAGAAAGGTTCAGTACTAAAGAGATTTGGTATGGGTACAATAAAGGATATTAATAGAGAGAGGGAAAAATATGGCAAACATAAACCAAAGGATAAGATGGCTGATTCAAGAAATGCCTTCACGGTTTTAACGTTGAATGTAAATGGATTAAACTCCCCAATTAAAAGATATAGATTCGGAGAATGGATCAAAAAAAATGAACCATCAATATGTTGCATACAAGAGACTCATCTTAGACACAGGGACACAAAGAAACTGAAAGTGAAAGGATGGAAAAAAATATTTCATGCAAGCTACAGCCAAAAGAAAGCAGGTGTAGCAATATTAATCTCAGATAAAATAGACTTCAAATGCAGGGATGTTTTGAGAGACAAAGAAGGCCACTACATACTAATAAAAGGGGCAATTCAGCAAGAAGAAATAACAATCGTAAATGTCTATGCACCCAATCAAGGTGTCACAAAATACATGAGAGAAACACTGGAAAAACTAAAGGAAGCAATTGATGTTTCCACAATAATTGTGGGAGACTTCAACACATCACTCTTTCCTATAGATACATCAACCAGACAGAAGACCAATAAGGAAATTGAAAACCTAAACAATCTGATAAATGAATTAGATTTAACAGACATATACAGGACATTACATCCCAAATCACCAGGATACACATACTTTTCTAGTGCTCATGGAACTTTCTCCAGAATAGATCATATGCTGGGACATAAAACAAGCCTCAATAAATTTAAAAAGATTGAAATTATTCAAAGCACATTCTCTGACCACAATGGAATACAATTAGAAGGCAATAACCATCAGAGACTTAGAAAATTCACAAATACCTGGAGGTTAAACAACACACTCCTAAACAATCAGTGGGTTAAAGAAGAAATAGCAAGAGAAATTGCTAAATATATAGAGACGAATGAAAATGAGAACACAACATACCAAAACCTATGGGAGGCAGCAAAAGCAGTGCTAAGGGGGAAATTTATAGTACTAAACGCATATATTAAAAAGGAAGAAAGAGCCAAAATCAAAGAACTAATGGATCAACTAAAGAAGCTAGAAAATGAACAGCAAACCAATCCTAAACCAAGTACAAGAAAAGAAATAACAAGGATTAAAGCAGAAATAAATGACATAGAGAACAAAAAAACAATAGAGAGGATAAATATCACCAAAAGTTGGTTCTTTGAGAAGATCAACAAGATTGACAAGCCCCTAGCTAGACTGACAAATCAAAAAGAGAGAAGACCCATATAAACAAAATAATGAATGAAAAAGGTGACATAACTGCAGATCCTGAAGAAATTAAAAAAATTATAAAAGGATATTATGAACAACGGTATGGCAACAAACTGGATAATGCAGAAGAAATGGACAATTTCCTGGAAACATATGAACAACCTAGACTGACCAGAGAAGAAATAGAAGACCTCAACCAACCCATCACAAGCAAAGAGATCCAATCAGTCATCAAAAATCTTCCCACAAATAAATGCCTAGGGCCAGATGGCTTCACAGGGGAATTCTACCAAACTTTCCAGAAAGAACTGACACCAATCTTACTCAAACTCTTTCAAAACATTGAAGAAAATGGAACACTACCTAACTCATTTTATGAAGCTAACATCAATCTAATACCAAAACCAGGCAAAGATGCTACAAAAAAGGAAAACTACCGGCCAATCTCCCTAATGAATATAGATGCAAAAATCCTCAACAAAATACTTGCAAATCGAATCCAAAGACACATTAAAAAAATCATACACCATGACCAAGTGGGGTTCATTCCAGGCATGCAAGGATGGTTCAACATAAGAAAAACAATCAATGTATTACAACACATTAAAAACTCGAAAGGGAAAAATCAATTGATCATCTCAATAGATGCTGAAAAAGCATTTGACAAAATCCAACATCCCTTTTTGATAAAAACACTTCAAAAGGTAGGAATTGAAGGAAACTTCCTCAACATGATAAAGAGCATATATGAAAAACCCACAGCCAGCATAGTACTCAATGGTGAGAGACTGAAAGCCTTCCCTCTAAGATCAGGAACAAGACAAGGATGCCCGCTGTCACCACTGTCATTCAACATTGTGCTGGAAGTGCTAGCCAGGGCAATCCGGCAAGACAAAGAAATAAAAGGCATCCAAATTGGAAAAGAAGAAGTAAAACTGTCATTGTTTGCAGATGATATGATCTTATATCTAGAAAACCCTGAGAAATCAACGATACAGCTACTAGAGCTAATAAACAAATTTAGCAAAGTAGCGGGATACAAGGTTAATGCACATAAGTCAGTCATGTTTCTATATGCTAGAAATGACCAAACTGAAGAGACACTCAAGAAAAAGATACCATTTTCCATAGCAACTAAAAAAATCAAGTACCTAGGAATAAACTTAACCAAAGATGTAAAAGACCTATACAAAGAAAACTACATAACTCTACTAAAAGAAATAGAAGGGGACCTTAAAAGATGGAAAAATATTCCATGTTCATGGATAGGAAGACTAAATGTCATTAAGATGTCAATTCTACCCAAACTCATCTACAGACTCAATGCAATCCCAATCAAAATTCCAACAACCTACTTTGCAGACTTGGAAAAGCTAGTTATCAAATTTATTTGGAAAGGGAAGATGCCTCGAATTGCTAAAGACACTCTAAAAAAGAAAAACGAAGTGGGAGGACTTACACTCCCTGACTTTGAAGCTTATTATAAAGCCACAGTTACCAAAACAGCATGGTAGTGGCACAAAGATAGACATATAGATCAATGGAATCGAATTGAGAATTCAGAGATAGACCCTCAGATCTATGGCCGACTGATCTTTGATAAGGCCCCCAAAGTCACTGAACTGAGCCATAATGATCTTTTCAACAAATGGGGCTGGGAGAGTTGGATATCCATATCCAAAAGAATGAAAGAGGACCCCTACCTCACCCCCTACACAAAAATTAACTCAAAATGGACCAAAGATCTCAATATAAAAGAAAGTACCATAAAACTCCTAGAAGATAATGTAGGAAAACATCTTCAAGACCTTGTATTAGGCGGCCACTTCCTAGACTTTACACCCAAAGCACAAGCAACAAAAGAGAAAATAGATAAATGGGAACTCCTCAAGCTTAGAAGTTTCTGCATCTCAAAGGAATTTCTCAAAAAGGTAAAGAGGCAGCCAACTCAATGGGAAAAAATTTTTGGAAACCATGTATCTGACAAAAGACTGATATCTTGCATATACAAAGAAATCCTACAACTCAATGACAATAGTACAGACAGCCCAATTATAAAATGGGCAAAAGATATGAAAAGACAGTTCTCGGAAGAGGAAATACAAATGGCCAAGAAACACATGAAAAAATGTTCAGCTTCACTAGCTATTAGAGAGATGCAAATTAAGACCACAATGAGATACCATCTAACCGGTTAGAATGGCTGCCATTAAACAAACAGGAAACTACAAATGCTGGAGGGGATGTGGAGAAATTGGAACTCTTATTCATTGCTGGTGGGACTGTATAATGGTTCAGCCACTCTGGAAGTCAGTCTGGCAGTTCCTTAGAAAACTAGATATAGAGCTACCATTCGATCCAGCGATTGCACTTCTCGGTATATACCCGGAAGATCGGAAAGCAGTGACACGAACAGATATCTGCACGCCAATGTTCATAGCAGCATTATTCACAATTGCCAAGAGATGGAAACAACCCAAATGTCCTTCAACAGATGAGTGGATAAATAAAATGTGGTATATACACACGATGGAATACTACGCGGCAGTAAGAAGGAACGATCTGGTGAAACATATGACAACATGGATGAACCTTGAAGACATAATGCTGAGCGAAATAAGCCAGGCACAAAAAGAGAAATATTATATGCTACCACTAATGTGAACTTTGAAAAATGTAAAACAAATGGTTTATAATGTAGAATGTAGGGGAACTAGCAGTAGAGAGCAATTAAGGAAGGGGGAACAATAATCCAAGAAGAACAGATAAGCTATTTAACGTTCTGGGGATGCCCAGAAATGACTATGGTCTGTTAATTTCTGATGGATGTAGTAGGAACAAGTTCACAGAAATGTTGCTATATTATGTAACTTTCTTGGGGTAAAGCAGGAACGTGTTGGAAGTTAAGAAGTTATCTTAGGTTAGTTGTCTTTTTCTTACTCCCTTGTTATGGTCTCTTTGAAATGTTCTTTTATTGTATGTTTGTTTTCTTTTTAACTTTTTTTTTCATACAGTTGATTTAAAAAAGAAGGGAAAGTTAAAAAAAAAAAAAAGAAAAGAAAAACAAGGAAAAAAAAAAAAGATGTAGTGCCCCCTTGAGGAGCCTGTGGAGAATGCAGGGGTATTCGCCTACCCCACCTCCATGGTTGCTAACATGACCACAGACATAGGGGACTGGTGGTTTGATGGGTTGAGCCCTCTACGATAAGTTTTACCCTTGGGAAGACGGTTGCTACAAAGGAGAGGCTAGGCCTCCCTATATTTGTGCCTAAGAGTCTCCTCCTGAATGCCTCTTTGTTGCTCAGATGTGGCCCTCTCTCTCTGGTTAAGCCAACTTGAAAGGTGAAATCACTGCCCTCCCCCCTACGTGGGATCAGACACCCAGGGGAGTGAATCTCCCTGGCAACGTGGAATATGACTCCCGGGGAGGAATGTAGACCCGGCATCGTGGGACGGAGAACATCTTCTTGACCAAAAGGGGGATGTGAAAGGAAATGAAATAAGCTTCAGTGGCAGAGAGATTCCAAAACGAGCCAAGAGATCACTCTGGTGGGCACTCTTATGCACACTTTAGACAACCCTTTTTAGGTTCTAAAGAATTGGGGTAGCTGGTGGTGGATACCTGAAACTATCAAACTACAACCCAGAACCCATGAATCTCGAAGACAGTTGTATAAAAATGTAGCTTATGAGGGGTGACAATGGGATTGGGAAAGCCATAAGGACCAAACTCCACTTTGTCTAGTTTATGGATGGATGTGTAGAAAAGTAGGGGAAGGAAACAAACAGATAAAGGTACCCAGTGTTCTTTTTTTTTTTCAATTGCTCTTTTTCACTCTAATTATTATTCTTGTTATTTTTGTGTGTGTGCTAATGAAGGTGTCAGGGATTGATTTAGGTGATGAATGTACAACTATGTAATGGTACTGTAAATAATCGAAAGTACAATTTGTTTTGTATGACTGCGTGGTATGTGAATATATCTCAATAAAATGATGATTAAAAAAAAAAACAACAACAAGGTAGGGAATGGGGTGTTAAATGGGGAGCTTAAATTGTAGAGTTTCTGTTCGGTGTGAAGGAAAGTTTTGGTAATGGATGGTGGTGATGGTAGCACAACATAGTGAATGTAATTAATAGTCCTGAATTACATATTAAATGTGGTTAAAAGGGAAAATTTTAGGTTTTATATACATGTATGTTACTAGGATAAATTTTTTTTTAAAAAATCCATGGAACTGCACAACACAGTGAACTCTAATATACCATGGACTGTAGTCAATAGGACAATTACAAAAATGTCCTTTCATCAGTTGTAACAAATGTACCACATTAATGCAAGGTGTTAACAGTAGGGTGGTATGTGGGAACTCTGTATTATATGCATGATATTTTTGTAAACCTACAACTTCTTTAATTAGAAAAAAAACAACAACAAGAACAGTGACAACTGTAATTGCAAGATATTTCTTTGGAAAAACAACGTAAATCTTTTCTGAATTCTCTTGAAGAGGTAGCAAAGGCATAATTATACCATAAAACCCATGAAATTTCTAAAGATCCTCTTTTGACTTCATTCTCTCCAAAGGCCCCTTTCCCATCACAACTTTTACCCACAAAGTCTCTCTTCTTTTCCTTACAAAAGATCTGGCCAACCTGAGTCTCATCACTACTTTTTAATCCCTTTCTACTCTTTAAAATATGTTCTTTTGTTCAGTATGTCCATGCTTTCTCTCTATAGTCTTAGTAAATGTGTGGCTCAAATTTTCTATATCCTTCAAATTATTTATTTTACTTGAGCTACCTGTTTCTCATGAATGTGTGCTAAAATCTCTTGACACAAGTGTGGATTTCTAAAGGTTTCATAGTAAGTCCACTAAGTTTTCTTTATTCCTCTGAAACCCATAGAGAGTAGGTACAACACAAATTCATGGTGGTACTATCTTCTTGGTAGACTGTTCTTTTTACTATTATATAGTACATTTTTGCCAGACTTCTAGGCTGGTCACGAGTAAAACATGTTTACACATAACCAGAATCACATACTCTATAATTCTCAGATAAAAGAGGTAAAAGCACACCTCAGCTTAAGATATTTTACATGATTGCTAACAAAGTCTCTATAGAATGCTCAGATGAATTTTCCTGCTGATCCAGCATCTTTGAAGATTGTTCTCTAGGAAGGCAATATCCAATATCCTCTGCAATCTGGAAGCCCTCAAAAACACAAAGACAGAAAGACTAACTGCTACCTATTTTTCTGCCTAGTTTGGATCCTGGAACTCTCATGACAGAATAAGTCTGTAGTACTGGTTGAGAGGAGAGTGGATAACGAGCCCTGCCACCTTGGAATCTGGTGAGCTCTGTGCCTCTAGGAATGCATAAAATCGGAGAGAATCAGTACAAATAGGATTTCAGATACTACTGCATCTAAAAGAGTCAAAAACCACAGACCAGGGACTATGGCTGGGAGGATCCTCTAAGCTTAGTTGAGGACCTGTGTGCATGTTGAGAACAGCATCGAAGAAGGGTCTGGGGACCCTGAATAAGAAAGTGGGCAGTAATAGCTCTGAAAGGAAAAGAAAACTAGGTGAAAACTTGGGGCTTGTGGCAAGAAGAAAAAGTGATCAGGGAAAAGTGTTCTGAGGATTTAAGAGTAGAAAGGGCCTTCTAATTCTCTAGAAACCGCCTGCATTTCTGGCCTAATTTTACTAACATAAGGCCTATTATGTAGAGGACCCTATGAATATGTGATGAAGAGTCATCTTACATGCACGTTTGGAGTTAAGGAAGGTGTGCTGGTTTGGATGTATTATGTCCCTCAAAACGTCATGTTCCTTGATGCAATCTTGTTGGGGCATGTGTATTTAGTGTTGATTAGATTGGAATCCTTTGATTGTTTCTATGGAGATGTGACTCAATCAACTGTGATTGAAATGTTTGATTGGACAATTTCCATGGAGGTGTTACCCCACCCATTCAGGTTGGGTGTTAATTGGATCACTGGAGCCATATAAAGGATTTCACAGACAGAAGGACCTCAGAGCAACTGAGAGTGACATTTTGAAGAGAGGCTGCAGCTAAGAGAGGACAAAATGCCCCAAGAGCAACAGTTTGGAGAATGCCATTTTGGAACAGGAAGCAGATGCCAGCCATGTGCCTTCTGAGCTAACAGAGGTTTTCTGGATGCCAACGCCCTTTCTCCAGTGAAGGCACCTGTTGTTGATGCCTTACCTTGGAAACTTTATGGATTTAAGACTGTTACTTTGTAACCAAATAAATCTCCTTTATAGAAGCTAATCCATTTCTGGTTGTTTTGCATTCTGGCAGCATTAGCAAACCAGACCAGAAGGCCACCCAGAATGCTCTTTGCACTATCAGAAAAATCACTGGGAGATATCTAATCTGCTTTTCTCTCATTTTGGAAGACTTACTAAATTATACATGGCACATGTTTTGTCTCCCTGTTAAGCTCTTTTATTTTTGTTTCATTTTACCCAGGACCCCTGAAGGTAAGTCTATAGCATCATATCTTAGAGATCTGTTCTCCACCCTGTCTTATTTAATGTTTTTATCAGTAACTTAGGGAAGTACATGGATGTCATTGCAATGGAATCTGTAGGTGACAAAAAACTAGGAGACAAGGCTGCCAGTTGTCCCCCAATACCTTCCTTCAATAGACTCTGACGTTCAGCTGGGCACATGGCTACCTTGAATAGAGTCCACATTTCCAGCTTCCTTTGAAGCTGAGTGTTGACATAAGTCAAGGGTAGGCAAAATTGCTATTATCATGTGACTTCTGAGAATCCTCTGAGGGGTACTCTAGAGGGAGGGAGCATGAATCTCTTGTACCTTCCTTCTTCCTGCTGGCTCTAAAGTGGGGGTGAGGGCCACAGTTTGAGCAGCACTCTACCATGAGCTGGAATCCGAGTTGAAAAGGGTAAAGCAAGAATATTAGAAACTTGGGTCCCGGAAGATATGAAGTTTCCAGACTAGCCCTGAAATGCTCAAATCTAAGCTTCATCTACATGAGAGGGAAGTTTCTACCTGGTTTAAGCCCATGTTAGTTTGGGTTTTCTGTTACTAGCAGCTATACCTAATCTTAACAGACTAACAACTAATATAGTGGATAACAATCAGGATACAAAAAGACATCAAATTTTAAGTAGTAGAAAAAATAAGATAATCTAACCAAAGAAAATTTCATGGGATAATTTTTTTAAAAATCTCTACATTTACTGGCGTACAATAGGATAAGAGAAACATATCTGGAGTGGAACACTTAGCAATTTTTGAGGCCTATAACCTCAATACAAAATAATAGTGATGCAGCAGCTCAAAAAGCCAATGTGTCCTTAAGTTAAATACATAAAAGCAGAACACCTAGATGCTGAATTCGTGACCTTGGATGGCTTACAGGGTCTATCAATGAACAAAGCAGGACAGGCAGGGACTATGTACTTGGACAACACAAGCCCTATCTTTAGATGGAGCCATTGCTCAGTAGCAGACAACAGTTACCTTTTTAAGAATGAGGGCTAAGGATTAGCAGACTTTCTGATTTTCTTTCCAGGGACACTTGAAATCTGGGTTTCTACATGACAGCTTCAATTTTTCTAAATGTTGGCTGCTTACTTAAAACTCTTAAACAAACCATTACCCACACCAAAAATAGCCAAATCCCGTACTAGGTCTGCTGGCTGCTTGTTTTGGGGCAACCTTGCAGATGGATGACAGGAGATGACAACCCCACTCTGTTTTACTTTGGTGAGCCCACACCTGGAACACTGTGTTTGTTCTGGGTTCCAACTTGAAAGAGAACTAATAAGAAGGAATAGTGGAAAATCAGGGAGTGTAATAGAGGTCTGGCTCCGAAATAAGCCAGACCAGGCTCAAATCCCAGCTCCACTTCTTACTAAAGATGTAGTCTTAAGCAACTTCCATAGTCTTTACGAGCTCCAGTTTTCCCATAGGTAAAATGGGGGTTGATCATAATTCCTACCTCATTAGGACTGTTGTAAAGATTAAGTCAACTAATGTTTTTAAAGAGTTGGCCCCATGCTTGATGCATTTTAAGCTAAACAGGAAATGAACAAACTTGAAAATAGGTTTTATAAGGAGATGTAGGAACTAGACATTTTCTCTCAGATTAAAAAAGATCAAATGGCAACTTGATACTTGTCTTCAAATACGTGAATATCCATGTGGGCAGCTTAGCCTTATTCATGAGGCCCAAGGGCAGGACTGGAAAGAAACAATGGGTGAAAGTTAAACAGAGACATATTTGGATTAGGTAAAAGTAACAATCAAATCATCACATGGACTCTGTTGTCTCCAAACACAACATGATTATTTCCTTTTCACTGGAGATCATTAAACAGATAAATTAGACAGTCGCTAGGCAGGTACAGCAGGAGGATGTATTGAACAAGGGTGGGTGAAGGGATTAGGTAAACTGGATGACCTTTAAGGTCTCTTCCAACCTGAGACTCTTGTGACACTGATATGTTTCTCAGGTGTCTCCTGAGATAGATACACTGACTCATCTGAAACATAAGCTACCAATACACAAAGGGACATCATTCAAATATGCCAAAAACAGTTCTACTGATTGTGACACACACATATACACACACACACACGATTTGATTCAAGGAGAACATGCATGCCTTAAATCTTAACTCTGGGCTTTTAAAATAAGACTCGTGTTGTCTTAAAAGCATTAGGATCTAATTTATTTTAGTAGGCATCAAGGAAAAGGGAAATGAATGCAACATTTTATGAGAACTTGCATTTATCATTTTTTCTTTAAAGGTTTTGATATCAGGTACACAAAATGTTTATTCTTAGCACCATTTCTTAAGAATAATGCCATAATACAACACATTTATGGATTCCACAATGATTTACAACTGCATCCAGAAGGATAAATTATCTTCTTTTTCCTTATAACACATTATGAGGCAGACAGAGCAAAGACTACATTCCTATTTTACACACCAAAAAATTGGGTCCTAGGTAGGGTATAAAGTGAGAAATGGCAGTGTAAGCTCTCCTAATTCCAAATCCCGTCTCTTCAGTATTCCACACTATAGTTTTCAAGGACCAAATAACTTTTCTTTTCTTTTCTTTTTTCTTTTTCTGAAGAGGAAAGCAAGCATATGTACATAAATAGAAAAAGGTCTGGTTTATCCATTACTGTAATAGTTGGGTAAAGAAGCCACTTCCAGTGCAAAACACCTAAAAATGCAGGATAAATTATTAAAAACATATTTTGTAAAGCATGTCTGACTTGATAAAAAAGCAAGAAACAACAAAAAGATATGATTCCACATTGGCAAACTAGCACTGAAGGGCATCGCCCTAGGGCATATATTATTCCTGCTGCCCTGAATTAGAGTTTGTAAAATTACATACCTTTAGGGAAAAAAAGACAACACCTGGGGACCCAGTAGAATGGAGAACAAAAGGGAGAATTCCTGTATAAAGACAGGAACCCTGAAGGCAGTCCTTAACAAGATAGGGGAAAAAACAGATCTCCCTTGGGTATTCCTCTCCACAAACACATATCTACACAGCCAGAAGCAGAATTCACTCTCCTGAGTGACCCCTAACACCTCAACCCAAAATTTGTAGTGGCCCTGGGTCAGTGCTCTCAGGCTTTCATCAGAAGAAAATCTACATTCTTTCAGCAGGAGAATTCTATAAACACATGCCTTGAAGAGTTTCCATAGACAGATACCTAAGTAGCATAAACTCACAATAAAATTCACTAAACAAATGAAGAATGAGCCTCCATGAATGAGACTCAGAAGAAACAAAATGCAGAATCAGATATGCAACATCTGCAGATATTAATAATATAAAAGTAATGGTGTATTGTTTTTAAGAGACAGCAAAAAGAGACTGAAAGTAAGAAAACTCAAGAGACTACAAAAATTGAGCAGATTTGTAAAAGAACCAAACACACTTCATAAATGAAAAAAATATACTTGAAGATCAGTGGGAAGGTTCAGTAGATGAAATAAACACAGCTGAAGATATAATTAGTGAACTAGAAGACAGATCTGAAATCTTACATAGAACGCAGTGAATAGAAAATGTAAAAAAAGAGGTTCGGAGCACAGAAGATAAAATGAAAATATTCAACACTGACTTAATTGGAGCATTGGAAGAAATTCACAGAGAGATGAGTAGAGAGGTAATAGCCTAAGATAATAACTAAGGATTTCCCAGAAACAGTGATAGAAACCAATCCTCAGATAAAGCTAGGCCTACAAATCCTACACAGAATAGATAAAAACAGATCCATATCTATACTCACAATGAAACTGAAGAAAACCTAATAAAAAGGAGGATATTAAAAACAGCAAGGGAGAAGACATAATAGTACAAAGTAGAGACAATTAACCTTCAACTGATTTATCAATAGTAACAACAGAAGTTAAAAAACAATAGAATATTACCTTAAAATGCTAAGAGAATGTAACTGTCCTACGGAATATGAGTAGGGGTCAGCATGCTTTTTCTGTAAAGGGCCAAATAGTAAATATTTTAGAATTGGTGGGCCAGTCTATCATATATTCTTCTTTGTTTGTTTGTTGTTGTTACTGATGATGCTAATGGTACTTGTTTGTTTGTTTGTGCTTTTTAACAATCCTTTAAAATTGTAGAAACTGTTCTTAGTTCAGGGGCTGTACAAAAACAGGCTGCAGTCTGGATTTAGCTCACTTTGCCCCAGTTTGCCACTCCCTGGGAAAGACAACTGAATCACCTTTTAGATAGAAAATAAAGACAATTTAATAAAGACAATGGCCACAGACTCTCATTAAAATTTCAAAATAATTTACTTTAGAAAGACACAAAATGATGTCAAAAATCTGAGATTCAGAAGAAGTAATGAGCAGCATATTGGCAAATATCTGCGAAAATGCAGATAAACATTGTTTGTATAAAGTAACAAAAACCATATCGAATGTGTGTAGTAAAAAGTATACTGAATCTGGGAACGTGATGGAACAGGAGAGGCACAGCAAACTTCTCTGTGAAAAAAAACTAGAGAAAGGCAGAAAATGACCTGGACAGCAGTTCCAGGTTACAAGCAGTCAGAGAAGAACATCTACAATACATAGTGGGGACTTGGATGAAAAAGTGGCGAGAATAGGGGTAAGTTTAAGCCACCTGCCAAGCAGGGAAGGGAGCAGCTCTTCATTCCCACGCACACATCTCAGCAATTAGCTGGGGAGATAATCCTCCTCAGCCCCACAGTCAGGAGCTCCTGTGAGGGAACTCAAGAAACAGCAAACTGGCTGTTGACCCCATTGACTCTTCTTCCATGGAAGTTTGCGGTTTGCATGGGTGAGAGGTGGGGATAAGCAAAGACATGACACAGAAGCACCAGGAGCCTCTCCTCCATCCCAGAGACTTGTGGGCACAGGGGGGCAGGGACCAGGGCATGTTTGAGCTAAAGAGTGTGATGTGCATCCCCACAGCCTGAGAGTGATCCATTCAGAGGCCCAGGAATTACCAAAGTAAATGCCCTTAAGCAGACTCCCTGTCGAACTGCACAGGGCCCATCACCCACCCCAGGGCTGACAGTCCCCAGTGCATATGGAGAACTGGTGTGCTAACTGGATTTCAACCTGGTTTGGACCCCACCCACCATGCAGGCGCAGTGGGGAAAAGCTTGCTGGAGGGTAAGAGGTGGCTCAAGAGTGCTGAGAAGTCAGGGAAAGTGCTCTCCAGCAAGCTGTGGTTCTGCCAAATCTTAAATAAATGTTGAGATAGTCCTGCATTTCCCAAAATAACCTTATCAAGATAAGCAAATGCCCCAAAGTCAACAGAAAACCACAAAAACATGAAGACTTAAGAAGATATGGACAAGCCAAATGACCAAATTAAAAATCCAGAGGAGACACAGAACTTGGAGAAATTAATCAAAGAAATACATACAAATCTCCAAAAAAACTTCAGTTGGATGGCCAAAGACATAAAGGACATCAAGAAGATTCTAGAAGAGCAAAAAAGAAGAATTTTAAAGAGTAAATTAAAAAGTAGCAGGTCTTATGGAAATAAAAGATAGTGCAGATCAAATTAAAAATATACTAGAGATACACAAGAGCAGATTTGAAGAGGCAGAAGAAAGAATAAGTGAACTAGAGGACAGAACAATTGAATACAAATGGACAAAAAAACAAATAGTGAAAAAAATTGAAAAACTTGAAATTTATCCCAGGGAAATGATGGACAACATGATGCACACAAATGTAGAAATCACTGGTTCCCAAAAGGAGAACAGAAGAGTAGAGGGCTAGGAAGAGCTTTTGAGGATATAGTTGGGGAAAACTTTCCAAGCCCTTATAAAAGACATAAATATGCAAATTAAAAAGCCCAACAAACTCCAAATAGAATAAATCCAAAGGGATCCACTCCAAGACAGACAATAATCAGATTGTCAAATGCTGAAGAGAAGTAGAAAGTCCTGAAAACAGCAAGAGAAAAGCAATGCACCACATACAAGGGAAATCACATAAGACTAAGTACTGGCTACACAATAGGCACCATGAGGGCGAGAAGGCAGTGGTATGACATATTTAAGATTCTGAAAGAGAAAAATTGCCAGCCAAGAATTCTTATCCAACAAAGCTCTCCTTCAAACTTGAGGGATAGTTAAAAAATTTTCACAAACAAAATACTGAGAGAATTTGTTAACAAGACATGCCCTGCAAGTAATGCTAAAGGGAGTTCTACCAGCTGAGAAAAAAGGAAAGGAGAGAGAGGTCTGGAGAACAGCATAGAACTGAAGACTATTAGTAAGAGTAACTTAAAGGAAAAAAAGAGAAAGGGGGAACATAGACCTGACAAATAAAAAACAAAGGACAAAGTGGTTGGTTCAAGAACTGCCTTCACAGTAATAACTTTGAATATAAATGAATTAAACTCCCCAATTAAAAGTTACAGACTGCCAGAAGGGATTAAAAAAGTATGACCCATCGATATGCTGTTTACAAGAGACTCATCTTAGACCAAGTGAGACAAAGAGATTGAAAGTGAAAGGATGGAAAAAAAAACATTCCACACAAGCTTCACACAAAAAGAAGCAAGAGTATCTATACCAATATCAGACAAAATGGACTTTAACTGCAAAGATGTCATAGGAGACAAAGAAGAACACCATATATTAATAAAAGGGACAATTTACCAAGAAGAAATAACAATCATAAATGTTTATGCACTCAGTCAAGGGGCTCCAAGTACATGAGACAAACACTGGCAAAGGGGAGCAATAGACATTTCTACAATAACAGTGGGAGACTTCAATAAACCACTCTTTTCTATAGATAGAACAACTAGACAGAGAACAAATAAGGAAATTCAGAACCTAAAAATGTGATAAATATATTAGACATAACAGGCATATAAATTGTCACATCCCAAATTACCAGGATATGTATCTTTCTCTAGTGCCCATGGAACATTCTCCAGGACAGATTGTATTCTGGGGCAAAAAACAAGTCTCAATAAATTTTAAAAAGATTGAAATTACTCAAAGTACATTCTTTGACCATAATGGAATGCAACTAGAAATTAATAACCACCAAATAACCAGAACTTTCACAAATATATGGTAGTTAAAAAACACACTCCTAAACAATCAGTGGGTCAAAGAAGAAACTGCAAGAGAAGTCAATAAATATCTAGAGACAAATGAAAATGAGAACACAACATATCAAAACCAATGGAGGCATTGAAGGCAGTATTGAGAGGAAAATTTATAGCTCTAAATGCACACATTAAAAAGAAAGAAGGAGCTAAAACCAAAGACTTAACTGAACAATTGAAGATGCTAGAGAGTGATCAGCAAACTAACCGTAAAGCAAGTATAAGAAAAGAAATAACAAAGATTAAAATCAAAATAAATGAACTGAAGAACAAAAAACAATAGAGAGAGAATAAACAAAACCAAAATTTGGTTATTTGAGAAGATCAACAAGATTAACAAACCCTTAGCTAGACTGACAAAGTAAAAAAGAAAGAAGACTCAAACAAAATCAGAAATGGGGGGGTCATTAATGTGGATCCTGAAGAAATTTAAAAAATCATAAGAGGATACTATGAACAACTGTATGCCAACAAACTAGACAACTTAGAGGAAATGGACAATTTCCTGGAAACACATGAACAGCCGAGACTGACCCAAGAAGAAACAGAAGACCTCAACAAACCAAACATGAGTAAACCAATCAGTCATCAAAAACCTTCCTACAAATAAAAGCCTGGGGCCAGATGGCTTCACAGGCTAATTTTACCAAACTTTCCATAAAGAATTGAAACCATTCCTGCTCAAATTCTTTCAAAAAACTGAAGAAAAAAGAACACTACCTAACTTGTTTTATGAAGCTAACATCACTCTAATACCAAAACCGGAAAAAGATATTACATGAAAGGAAAAGTACAGGCCAATTTCCCTAATGAATATAGATGCAAAAATTCTCAACAAATACTTGCAGATCGAATCCAAATGCACATTAAAAGAATCATACACCACAATCAAGTGGGGTTCATTCCAGGCATGCAAGGGTGATTCACCATAAGAAAATCAATCAAAATAATAAAACACATTAACAAATCAAAAGGGAAAAATCAAATGATCATCTCGGTAGATGCTTAAAAAAGCATTCAACAAAATTCAGCATCTGTTTTTGATAAAAACACTTCAAAACATAGGAATTGAAAGAAACTTCCTCAATATAACAAAGGGCATATATGAAAAACCCACAGCCAGAATAGTACTCAATGATGGGACACTGAGAGCCTTCCCCCTAAGATTGGGAATGAGACATGGATACCTACTGTCACCACTATTATTCAACCTTGTACTAGTAGCTCTAGCCATAGAAATTTGGCAAGACAAAGAAGTAAAAGGCATCCGAACTGGAAAGGAAGTGGTAAAACTGTCATTATTTGCAGATGATATGATCTTATATTTGGAAAATCCTGAGAAATCAACAACAATGCTATTGAGCTAATAAACAAATTCAGCAAAGTGGTGAGATAAAAGCTTAATGTGTAAAAGTCAGTAATGTTCCTACAGACTAGTAGTGACCTAACTGAAGAGGCACATAAAAAAAAAAAAAAAAAATTCCATTCACAATAACAACTAAAAAAAATCAAGTACCTAGGAATAAACTTAACCAAGGATGTAAAAGACCTCTACACAGAAAATTACCAAACTTTACTAAAAGAAATCAAAGAGTAGCTAAATAGGTGGAAAGATATTCCGTGTTCATGGATAGGAAGGCTAGACATGGTTAAGATATCAATTCTACCCAAACCGATCTACAGATTCAATGCAATTCCAATCAAAATTCCAACAACCTACTTTGCAGACTTGGAAAAGTTAGTTATCAAATTTATTTGGAAGGGAAAGAGGACTCAAATTGCCAAAACATTCTAAAAAAGAAGAACAAAGTGGGATAATTTACATTTCCTAATTTTAAAGCCTACTATTTTAAGGCCACAGTGATCAAAACAGCATCGTACTGGCACAAAATAGACATATTGATCAATGGCATCAAATTCAGTTTGGAAATAGACCCTCAGATCTATGCTCAACTGATTTTTTAAAATAAATTTATTTATTGTGAAATTTAACATATACACACAACAGCGATAAGTTTCAAAGTTTGATTTAATAAGCAGTTAGGGAGCAAATTTCAAAGAATGTTTGAATATGGGTTACATTTCCAGAATTTCAGTTATTTCCTTATTGTGAAACATAACATACATACAGATAGGTGATAACCTTCAAAGTACAATCTGGCAAATTTCAAAGAATGTTTGGATATGGGTTACATTTCCACAATTTCAGCTATTTCCTTATTGTGAAACATAACAAAGGTGATAACCTTCAAAGTACAATCTAACCAGTAGTTATACAGGTAATTTCAAAGAATGCTATGGGTTACAGTTCCACAGTTTCAGCCATTTCCTTATTGTGAAATATAAGATATATACAGAAAGGTGACAACTCTCAAAGTACAACTCAACAAGTAGCTATAGTGCAAATTTCAAAGAATACTATGGGCATTCCACCATCAAGACTTCAGAAATAGACTCCTAGATCTATGGTAAACTGATTTTTGATAAAGTCCCCAAATCCACTGAACTGGGACAGTCTTTTCAACAAATAGGGCTGGGAGAACTGGATATCCATATCCAAAAGAATGAGAGGACCTGCTAAGTTACACCCTATACAAAAATTAACTCAAAGTGGATCAAAAACCTCAATATAAGAGACAATACCATAAAACTCCTAGAAGATAATACAGGGAAACATCTTCAAGACCTAGTAATAGGAGGTAGCTTCTAAGACCTTACAACCAAAGCACAAGCAACAAAAGAAAAAATAGATAAATGGGAACTCTTCAAAATCAAAATCTTCTTGCCTCAAAGGACTTTGTCAAAAGGTGAAGAAGCAGTGTGCTGGTTTGGATCTTTTATATACCCCGAAAAGCCGTTTTTCTTTTAATCCAGTCTTGTGGGGTCAGACTTATTGTGGGTGGGACATTTGATTAGGTTGTTTCCATGGAGATGTGACCCACCCAGTTGTGGTTGGGACCTTTCAATTAGATTATTTCCATGGAGATTTGAACCCACCGATTTAAGGTGGGTCTTAATTAGTTTGCTGGAGTCCTTAAGAGAGACGCTTAGAGAGAAAATGCCCAGAGATATTTTGGAGACAGCTATTAAAACCAGAACCAGGAGACGCTAAGCTAAGAGATGAAGGCCAGAGTTTGCATGGAAGAATCTAAGTGAGAACCCACAGATGCTTAAGGAGAAAGCCACTGGAATCAGAAGGTAAAAGCAACACAAACCAGGAGCAAAGGACCAGCAGACACCAGCCATGTGCCCTTCCAGCTGACCAAGGTGTTCTGGATGCCATCAGCCTTTTCCTCAGGGAAGGCATCTACCACTTGATGCCTAGAACTGTAAATCTGTGAGCTAATAACCCCCCACTGTAAATGCCAATCCATTTCTGGTATATTACATTTCTGGCAGCTTTAGCAAACTGGAACAGTGGCCAACTCAATGGGAGAAAATATTTGGAAACCATGTATCTGATAAGAAACTGATATCCAGCATATATAAAGAAACACTACAACTCAAAAACAATAGTATAAACAGCCCAATTAAAAAATGGGCAAACAATATGAAAAGACATTTTTCCGAAGAAGAAATACAAATGGCTAAAAAACACTTGAAAACATGTTCATCTTCACTAGCTATTAGAGAAATGCAAATCAAATCCACAATGAGATATCACCTAACACCAATAAGAATGGCTGCCATTAAACAAACAGGAAACTACAAATGCTGGAGAGGATGTGGAGAAATCGGTACTCTTATTAATTTCTGGTGGGACTGTATGATAGTACATCTGCTGTGAAAGACAGTTTGGCAGTTCCTCAGAAAACTAGATATTGAGTTACTCTATGATCTGGCAATTTCACTTCTTGGCATATACCCAAAAGATCGGAAAGCAGTGACATGAACAGATATTTGTACACTGATGTTCACAGTGGCATTTTTCACAATTGCGAAGAGATGGAAACAATCCAAGTGTCCTTGAACAGATGAGCGGATAAACAAAATATGGTGTGAGTGTGTGTGTATATATATATATATATATATATATATATATATGATGGAATACCATGCAGCAATAAGAAGGAATGAGGTCCTGAAACATGAAAACATGCTGAGTGAAACAAGTCAGACACAAAAGAAGAGATACTGTATGTTATCACTAATATGAACTCCCTGAACAATGTAAAATCAGTGTCTTATTATGTAGAATATAGGGGACCTAGAGATAGACAGAAAGTAGTGGAGGGGGTTAGTTTTTGTACCTAATATGTACATGTTAATGAGGATGAACTTAAAAGTATGGAAAAGGAGAGGGCTGATGATAGTTTGTTAATGGGATTATAAGTATCAGTGCCACACTGAAGGCAAACAGGATTGAAAGGGTTTGTTTAAAGGCATATTTCCACAGATTGGCACTACAAATATAAATAAGTGTTTGCATGATCAACTTCTAAGGCATGACACTGATACAAAGAGTTAACCACAGAGTAGTATATAGGAAAAACTACCCATTACTTATTATAGACTATATTTAATAGGAATACCTTACCAGTACTACACTAATACTAGGGATGAATAATTACGAGCTAATAAGAGCTTTGGGATGTTTTGTGTTATGATAATTGTCTAAAATTTGAGGGTGATTACTGTACAAATAAGTGAAGATAATGTGAGATATTGAATGTTTATCTTGGACAGAATGTATGCTATGTGAAATTAGGAACCCACTACTTAATAAGTCAAGCCCTCAATCTTCAGACTTGCTCTTGTGAAACTTATGGCTGTAAAAGGGAAGCTAAGCCTACCTGTAATTATGCCTAAGAGTCACCTTCAGGGAACCACTTTTCTTGTCCAGATGTGGCCTTTCTCTCTCTAAGTCCAACTCTGCAAATAAATATATTACACTCCCCCCTATGTGGGACATGACTCCCAGGAATGAGCCTGGCCCTGGCAGCGAGGGACTTAGAGTGCCTTCTTGACCAAAAGGGGGAAGAGAAAAGTAACAAAATATTAAGTTTCAGTGGCTAAGAGATTTCAAATACTGTCAAGAGGCTATTCTGGAGGTTATTTTTATGCAAGCCCCAGCTAGATATTCCAAATGACCACAGTAAGTCAAGCCCTGATCAACAGCAGTCCTGAAAATACTAAAGAACACCTAGGTCCCTATGTGAGACTCTATAGAAATTTCACTCACTAAGTTTATTTTTCAGAAACTTAAATCCTCCCGAGTGTTCCTATGCCTGATAAGTCCCCAAATCCAGAGGCAACAGCCTCTTCAAGAACATCAACCAGATGTATCCCCCTTCTCCATGATGTCAACACCCTTTTCAATGTGAACAAGTTAGAGTGGTCACTGCCCAGATATCCCTGAAGATCGAGAAAGTGATCAAATGAGAGGGAGGGGTAGCAACAGACAAGACAGGATTTAACAAAGGATTATGAACACTGAATTTTTATATAAATATATATGTTATATATATTTTACTTTCTAGGGTATTAGAATAGATAGAAGGAAATAACTGACATGGTGGAACTGTAACTCATAACATTCTTTGAAATTTGCTCCATAGCTACTTCTTAAATAGTACTTTGAAAGTTATCACCTTTCTGTATACATGTTATATTTCACAATAAGGAAATTACTGAAATTGTAGAACTGAAACCCATAATATTGTTTGAAATTTGCTCTCTAATCACTTGTTAAATCATATTTTGAAAGTTATCACTTTTCTGTATAAATGTTATATTTCACAAGAAAAAAGTAATCAGTAAACCTAAAAATGTGTATACAGAGAGAACTAGAATACTAGAAAATGGGCCTCCTACATTCTCTAGCAAAGGCATGAAATCCTACTCTCCACCCAGACCCATCGCCTGTAACACAAAGAATAGTGTGCATTCATGCTTTACTTGTATTTTTTTAAGCAGTTAAGATAATTTTTGGCTTCTAAAACAATGAATTATAGCCATATTAGGAAGATGTTTTTCTGCTGTGCATTAAAATTACCTCAAAAGCAGGAACATCAGGTTTATGAATTTTCACATTTCTAAGTTATGTCAAATAATAAATTTTAAAAGAAAGATACCATATTTAATGATCCTTTTAAAAAGTATTCTTTGCAATATTTTTTCACTTCAGAAAAGGTGGCATCAAATAATCCTTTTATTTTGTGTTGTGTGATCAAATAATCCTTTTTTTTTTAATTCTGGACAAGGTCACATAGTGATTTACAAGACTGCATATTCCCTTACACAGACAAGGAACTTTGAAGTCCTGATTAGGCAAATAGAGAAAGTACTCTGAACACTTGGCTGAAATTCCAAAAGTCTTCAAGAATTTTAAGTGCTGTATTTCTTTCATCCCTAAATGACTTCAAAATTCCTTTGTTTGGTTAACAATGGCCGATAACCAGAATGAGATCTTTATGCAGAACTTAACGCTTGGTAACATGCTTTCCAGGTCTAAAATCCTTTGGACTTCATTTAACTGCAGCTGTGTCTTCAGCAACTGGGAAATAATGATGCAATTAGACTCTTTTCGTGTGGCTTTACCAGAGATGGGCCAGAATACAAAAGTATTATTTACCAAAGCAGGTAAATAGCCTACAGACTACAGAGCTGTGCTGTTTGGAATTCTTTTATCTCTCCTCAAATAGAATGTGAGTTCCACTCAACAAGAGACCTTGTTATATACCTCTCATATTGTCAAAGCCTAGTTACGTGCCAGGAACACCCTAGTACTGATAACTGTTGAGTGCACTTGCTTGCTTTGCAACTTAGGAAATTAATTTCTTTCAGCCATCCATCCACGCCTTTCACAAAACTTTATTTAGTGCCAACTCTAATGGCACTGTATGGTAGTAGATACTGAGATAGCAATCACGAGCATTATCCCTCTGTGCCTTTTAGGAGGTTAAGTCCACATGGTAAGTGCTTGGTTTGGAACAATATCTGGTGCAACAAATGTGGATGAATTGCACAAACACAATGTTGGACAAAGGATGCTAGACACAGAAGGCTATGTTTTGTGCAACTCAGTTTATATACAGATCAAAAACAGGCAACTCTAATCTATGGAATTCTAGGTAGGGATGGTGTTTACCTTGAGAGGATTAGTGACTGGAGGGGGCATGGGGAGAGCTCGCGGGGTGCTATTAGTGTTTGTTTCTTAATCTGCGTGTGTCTGCTTTTGGAATTTCACCAGCAGTGCATTTATGATGTGTGCACTTTTATATATGCATGGCATGCTTTAATAAGAAGTTCACTTTTTAAAATGAATAATAATTTTAAAAAGTATAGTTTATATTTTATATAAGTGGATTTCTTTTAATGTTCACACAGTTCAATAGCATTCTAAACACTTTTCCCTATCTTGCTCTAATACAAATGCCACCTCCTCCAGAATGTCTTCTCTGATCCCCAAGCTTGAACTAATTTTTTCCCTCCTCAGAATTGCCATAGCATTGGTTTACTGATCTCCTTACTGTCTTTAACTCTAGGCAATGTGAAAGTTTGTACCACCCTTCACAGTGCTTTGGATATTTTGGATACTCAACTGTTAAGCAAACAAACATTTAACATTCTATGGTCTACACTGCTCCAGAAGGTCTCTTCCTTAGTGCCCTGTAATCTGTCCTTTTATTCAGCCTTGTATTTTCTGCATAATCTGTGGGAACCTAATCTAGGCGTTATGTCAATAAACCTGAAACCCTTCTGACTGACGGCATAGACACAATAAAAATAAAATAGCTTTATTCTTTCATTCTAATTATGAATGTAATACAAAATATTTTAAACATAAAGAAAACTTTTAAAGGTTACTAGTAATTTACCATACATGTTGTTTTATAAGTTGCTTTTTATATCTTTTCATGTCTGCAAATGTAGTTCTTACTGAAGTCCATCATATTCTGGAATAGAGAGGGATGCCCAGGTTTGCCATAATGACTGCATGCTAAAAGAATGTGTTCTATTTTGCACAACCACTCTCCATCTATGGACATCTGGGTTATTTAAAAATTTTTTTACCATTAAAAACAGTGAATATCCTTATAAAAAATTATTGTTCAGTCACAATAACCACTTCAGGGTCAATCCCTAGAGGTTTATTTTCTGGGTCAAAAGTATATACATTATAAAGGATACTTTAGGGTTACATATTGTCAAATGGTCATCCAAAAAACTGCAATAATTTGTAATTCTAAATAGCATACTCCACATATCATCGAGTCATTGATTTCATATTTTAACATCATTGGAATGAGAATGCTCCTTAAAATCTGTGACCTTTCACAATCACTCTTTGGCAAGTTGGCAGTTATGACGCAGCTATCACTGCCCTTGCCCCCACTCCCCAGACATCTCAGCCAGCAAGCCACTTAAAGACCTTATCGGGAAGGGATATAAGTGCTATCTGTTGTCTGAAAACATTTTGATACCTTCTTTAAGATCCAGAAAATGTCAGCATCAAATCTCACACGACAGGTGCCAGTGACTTGGGAAAAAAATCCCAGATTGCAAGTGGGGCTCTCCTATATGCAATGCTGCATTCTCAAAGCTCTTGATGGCACAGATGATAACATCATATGAAAACACAGGGATACTGAATATTCTACATTGAAAAGTGGTTCAGAGGAGTTGGACTCTGACTGAAAAAGCTTTTTTTTTTTTTAAATTCTGGCTTAATTAATTTATTTTGCTTATATTTTCTTCTTATAGATGCATAGAAGTGACCTATGTCTAAATAAGTATACAGAATATCTTACAATAATAATAAATAAAAATTGTTTAAATAATAAGAAAGCACTGTGAGATAGTTTAATTGGTGGCATTTTTTTCTTTCTTAATAATTGTTCTAGTTTGGTAATGCTGCTGGAATGCAAAACACCAGAAATGGATTGGCTTTTATAAAGGGGGTTTATTTGGTTAAACAGTTACAGTCTTAAGGCCATAAAGTGTCCAAGGTAACACGTCAGCAATTGGGTACCTTCACTGGAGGATGGCCAATGGTGTCCGGAAAACCTCTGTTAGCTGGGAAGGCACGTGGCTGGCATCTGCTCCAAAGTCCTGGTTTCAAAATGGCTTTCTCCCAGAACGTTCCTCTCTAGGCTGCAGTTCCTCAAAAATGTCACTCTTAGTTGCACTTGGAGCATCTGTCCTCTCTTAGCTTCTCCGGAGCAACAGTCTGCTTCCAATGGACGTCTTCAAACTGTCTCTCATCTGAAGCTCCTATGCTTTCTTCAAAGTGTCCCTCTTGACTGTAGCTCCTCTTCAAAATGTCACTATCAGCTGCACTCAGTTCCTTCTGTTTGTCAGCTCATTTATATGGCTCCAGAAATTTAATTTAGATCCATCCTGAATGGGCGGGCCAACACCTCCATGGAAATTATCCAATCAGAGTCATCACCCACAGTTGGGTGGGGCGCATCTCCATGGAAACACTCAAAGAATTACAATCTAATTAACACTGATAGGTCTGCCCACACAAGATTAGATCAAAGATAACGGCATTTGGGGGGACATAATACATTCAAACTGGCACAATAATACATAAAATGATGGTGGGGCTTAAAAGTGATGGCACTAGAGTCACAAGAGAACCCAGTTTTATAACTCCCATCCAATATTATTTTTTCTTAATCTCTGTCAATCTTATACAAAAATGTCACATTTTAATTTGTATCTCTGATTAATAATGAGAATGGGCTTTTTTTATGTTTTTATAATTTGTAATCCTTTTCTGAACTGCCTGTTTAAAATTTTTGCATGTTTTTCTACTAAGATGTTTGTCATTTTCTTACTTTTGGTGCCAGTTCTTCACATATGAAAAATATTAAAATTTTATATAACATATACCATGCAGCCATTTTTCTCAGTTTATCTGTCATGTTTAACTTTGTTAATAGTGTTTTGAGCTATTAAGAGACACATTCACCTAGTGAGAAATCTTTCAGATTAGATCAAATTTTACCAGTCTCCTTCTGATACTTTCCTCATGAATGTCTCTCATAGACTAGAAATCCCACAAAAAATATAAACATGTCACATAGCTAAAATAACTCCAATCAGCATCAGCACAAATTCAAAATTATAAGACACTGGAAATCTGCAGCCAATTTCCTGTCTTTGATTGCATTTTTCCTAAATAATCATGTTCTATGTCTCTCCCATGCCAGCATTCACTTTTGGTCGCTTCACATTCTGCCTGGTGATAATAGGATTAGGAGAGATGGCACAAAGCCTGGCTCATGAAAAGGCTTCTGACGGCCACCCCTCTGAGTCCTCCAGATTTCAGCCTTGCACTTAGCAGTACACGGAATTCCAAATCCTGCAGCAGGTCAGACACAGCTGATGGAATTCTAACCCACAAACACAGCTGAGCCTCCCCAAAGTCAGAGTGCAGCATGTCTGCTGGCATGGTGGGCATGGTCATGAGTACTAAGAGTCTTAAGTTGAATGTAAAGTTGAATAATGAATCATACAATATGAAATGTGAGATCCTGAGATTTTTCAGTAAAATTCTGTCTACTAAAACAAGATTGTGATTGTTTGTATGTATGTGTTTTAGTAGGGTTTTTGTTTTAGAGAGTGTGTGTATCTGAAACCTGACTAGGTTTAGATCAATCTTATGAAACAGAAACATCAGCAAAGGTCTTACAATAACCTTGAAAATACAAGGCCCTTTGAAAGCTCAAAAAATCTTGGATAAGAACTTAAACTTTTATAGGCTTAGAATGAACATTCAAATTAATAGAATGCTGACCTCAAGGGACTAGGAGTCCGTAACTACTATCTCTATTTAACTTCTTTACCCAAATACTGTTTTCTTAACTATTTATTGTGTGCTAATTATGTTCTGGTATTTATATACTGATGAACATCTTCAAGTTCTTTCAAAATATTTCCTAAGAAAGCAGTAATTTCCAGAAAGAACTATATAAGTCTATTGGAAGAAACAAGGTGAGAGATTTTCAAGTACAATCAGAGATGAAATTCCGGAGTGGATTCTGAAATCTTTTCACTAATGGAAAAGGCTAATGTATTTTCTTCTACTATGTCCAAAGTGACAATAAACCCTCATAGCTCTGATAAAAAATACAGCGTATCTACTACTAAAAATAAGTAATGGCATCAGGAATATACAGATCTTCATTTTATAGATTGGTCCAATGTAACACAAAGTCAGTACAAGGACATAATTTTATTGCACCCTTTTACTTTTGACATTTACTAGCCTCAGCAATATCTAAGCTGGGATCCATCAGGTTTAGGGTACAGCACAAGGATGCATGCTAGGGAAATGGAAAGATTTATGATAGGCTTTCAAGTATATCCACAGACGGAGTATAAATCAAGCCACATTTTAGTCTTTTCTTCAAACCATGTCTCTCACAACACTATACAAATGCTGCTAACAAATAGAAAAAATATTGATTTGAGTTTCACTGCTAGTTCACCCTTCCAAAAAACATGGAGTGTATGAAATGAGGAGGAAAAGTAATTTAAGCCACACATCAGATAATTGTTCCCTGATCATTTAATTTCTTAAAGCCATTAACATTTTAGCCTTACAGCACAATACTCAGTCATTTAAGCACCTTCTACCTTCCCTGATAATGCCAGGGAGCAGTTGGGAATTTGCTGTTTTCAAATTAAAAAGAAGATAATGTCACATTCACCCAGTAGTTGGGACATTTCGCTGTGTTATTTTTCACAAACAAGAATACCCCTATCCAGAAACCACTCTATAGACTGTCCTGCTTTCTGGCTTCCTTAGGCATCAAAGCGGTGCTTACAATAGGTGAATTCACCACAGCTCCTAGGTCTGATGATGATTCACAAAGAAGAGGCTTTTAACTTCTGAACTTGCAAAGCCATGCTTGAGAAAACATAACTCATTCCACAGAATGAGCTGTACGCTGTTTACTAAGCAGTTGCCCTAAGCAAAATAAATGAATTACAAAAACAACAGTAGATAATTACAGCGTGGCTTCTTCTCTAGGTGCTACTAAAACACAGCCAGCAGGACTGCTGTGGTGATGGGCTCTGGTCCACATGCTTTACTTTCTTGTCCCTGATCTTCTGTAATATATGCACTCACTTCCATTTCTCGTATGGTTTCAAAATGAAGATACCGACTGCAAAATCCTCGTCTAACCATGCAGTATGGTTCAGAGACTGAAGTATAGAAGCTACGCGTGATCAATTGAATTCATATTGCTCTACAGATTCTGGATCCCATTTGCTAGTTCACATGAGAGAGAAAATTGCAGGAAATGTCAGCCTTCTCCAATGGGAAAAGACAGCTCTCTGTCTCCTATAAAAACTATAAAAGCCTCCATCTGCACTATTGAGGGAGGAGTGCTATAGATCTTCCTGGCGTTAGGCCACAAAAGACTAGCCCCCTAGATATGGAGACTTCCCTCTTTTACTCAGGACCCCTCCCCTATATGGCCCTGCAAACATCTTAGTAGCAGTAAGGATCAGTCTGCTACTTACTTGCTGTGAACCTGGGATGTTATACCTTGTAATAATGCCTGACACTGTGGGCATTTTTACAGAGTAGAGAAAAAAAACTCCAGGAATCCTTGGGATATTATTATCTGAGAGTCACTTTTATTCCACTGTGACCTCATACACACATATGTGGCTATGCAATAAAAGTTTCACAAAACAATCATTACCCCGGTTACATAAAATGAACTGAGATATTTTTCCATTCTATTCCCATTTACAAAAATGTTGTATAACCTAAATTTATTTTTTGAGCCATGGTTAAAAAAAAACTAATAAAAAAGGTTAATGAGACAGGTGGAAATATAATTAAATTGATCTATTTATAGGAAATCTCAGAAACACTAGTGTGGAAGTTTTAGGTGTGAAACTCTGTTCCCTTAAGTACTAGGATTGTTCCATTTACACAAGATTCAAAACACAAAGGTCTGGGAACACTCATTTAATTTTTATTACAGGACAAGGCATTAAGACTTTGGAGGAAAAAAGCTGTGAGTTTGATTTTAATTCTGAATAAACCCGTATCAGTTTAGTAAGGTTACCCTGCAATAAGGAAACACTTAATGGAGACAGTGTGTCTGGTAAGGGATTGTAAAGGGAAGCAAGAGTGATGAGGTCTGAGGGCAGTAGAGGAAAGGAGTAAAGGTCAAGTTTTCTTCTTTTGCGCACATCATTGAACTGGCTCACCCCTGAGCCTGGTGGAGAATTTCGGCCTCTACAGCTGGGAGCACAGAGGGGAATGAAGATTCTTACAGTACAGGTCAGGGGTCAGTGGTAAAGATTCAGGAAGTTTCTGCTCATCTTTATTACACGGGTACCAAGCCCAACCACAAGTGTCATCTTTCCAGCTGCCTGCAACAACATCACCAGGCAAAATTCTCAATGCAGAAACTTCATTCTTTTATCCATTTTGAAATATCTCCAATAAAGCTACCAGCTGTGGGAGGAAGAGAAGCCAAGTAGCAACTTTCCACCAACAATGGCAGCAGAAGAGCTATGAAATGCAATCACTCTTTAAGGGAGAAAAGAGTTAACTAACAGATTACAAGTATCCAATAACTAGATTATACCTTTAGATTTCTTTCACATTAAGAATGATACATTCAAGCTTGTGGAAAACATTGCTTCCCCCTCTCTGAGGCTTTCAACAAACGATACAATGTACAATAACAATAACAGTAATAATCTGAAGGTTCCATTCAATGTCCCAAATCCAAATTGACTGGAGTCATAAGAGGATACCAAATCATCAACTTCCTTTGGCAAAAAAAAAAGTAATGGTTGCTGAAATGGCAGTATGTTCAATGGCATAAACAATGATGATCAAAAAGTGAGGACTCTAAAGCTCCACTTTATATCACTGTAAGTTTGGAAGAGATATCTAAGTTGAAATCCTTAGAGTAAGGCCTAAATAGAAAACTCAGGCACTTCCAGAACTAACTATGGGTATGTCTATCTGATGGTCTCTTCCCAACTCTGTCTCTCTCTCTCTCTCTCACACACGCTTTTCTCCAACTTCAGCCCCCAGACCTTGCTTATCTCTTTCAAAATTTGGTGTCCAAATATTAAAAGGGCAACTGTGCTTTGCCCTCATTTTTATAATCCCAACCCTATACGCAAATTGTTTAGAAGGTTAGTTTAAATTTAGAGTCTCCTGAATTCTACATATTCTGTACAACAAACCACTGGCAGAATTCTTACTGGAGATTTAAATGCCAGGATTAGCAATGGTAGTACCATGGATAAAGTGGATTAAAGCCTCTGGAGACAATTTTGTGAATTACAGAATTTAACAAATTTGCCTCCTTATTATTATTTTCATTTGGACAAATCTATAATGAAAATTCCAAACTAAGGATAAGCCTAATAACTGGAAAGGACATTGGATATCATCTGGCCCAAGTGCATCATTACATGTCAAATCTAATAACCTCAGTCTCTTGGCCTCTTAGCACCATCTGGCATTATGCACCCCTTTATTGAAATTCTCTCATTCCTAGATTCCCATAATTTGATTCTTTCTGGTTTTCCTCTGATCATACTTGAAAACCTTTTCTACTATGAATCCCCAAAATGCCATCCCCCCAGACTTTCACCCAGATCCCTGTCCTCAGATTATATCTTCTTCACACTGGTACCATCCACATTCATAGTTTCATCTTGGGACTTTATTAAGACACCCACATCTATGCGTCCATCCCTGGAAATCTCAAACATGACATGCTAAACACGGAATCTACATTTCTCTTCCAAAGCTCTTCTTTTTCTTCTGTTTCTTTTTACAACATCATCTTCCATCATTCACGGGTCCAAAAATGTCACAATTATTTTTTAATCAACCCTTGTATTCAAACACTAATTTCTACAAATTAATTACAAAACCTCTAGGCTATTGTAATGAGCCTACTAATTGCATTCGCTGAAACTCCTATATACATGCTTCAGTACAGCTAGCACAGTTATGTTTTGTTTTGTTTTTAAATAGAGCTCTGACAAGGTTTGTTCATAAAACTTTAATGGGTTCACATCACCAACAAGAAAATGTCCCAATTCCTTCACTACCTTTCCCATCTCAGTCTGCTAGTCCAGGCTCAACTCACAATATAACCCATCTACTAAACTTTCTGGCCAACTTGCCTTCCCTGAACAATAATAATAGTTGGAAATTTCAATACACCACTCTCATCAATAGATAGAACATTTAGACAGAAGACCAACAAGGAAACAGAGAATTTGAATAATATGAAAAATGAATAGATGTAACAGACATAAATAGAACATTGCACCCCCAAAAGCAGGATACACATTCTTCTGAAGTGCACATGGATCATTTTCAAGGATAGACCACATGTTGGGTCACAAAACAAGTCTCAATAAATTTAAAAAGATTGAAATATACAAACCACTTTCTCTGACTATAATAATGGAATGAAGCTGGAAATCAATAACAGGTGGAGAACTGGAAAATTCACAAATATATGGAAGTTAAACAATCTATTCTTAAACAATCAGTGGGTAAAAGAAGAAATTGCAATAGAAATCAGTGACTATCTCAAGACAAATGAAAGCAAGAAAAAAACATATCAAAACTTATGGGATGCAGCAAAAGCAGTGCCGAGAGACAAACTTATAGCCCTAAGTGCCTACATTTAAAAAGAAGAAAGACCTAAAATCAAAGACCTGGTTGCACACCTGGAAGAACCAGAAAAAGAACAGCAAGCTAGTCACAAAGCAAAGAGAAGGAAGGAAATAACAAAGATTAGAGCAGAAATAAATGAAATTGAGAATAAAAAACAACAGAAAGAATTAAAAAAAACCGAAAGTTGGTTCTTTGAGGAGATCAATAAAATGTCAAATCCTTAGCTAGACTGACAATGAAAAAAAGAGAGGAGATGCAAATAAAATCAGAAATGGGGAGGTGGGGGTGGGTCATTATTACTGACCCCACAGAAATAAAAAGGATCATAAGAGGATACTATGAACAACAGTGTGCCAACAAATTAGACAACTTAGGTGAAATGGACAAATTCCTAGAAAAACATGAATAGCCTACATTGACTCTAGAAGAAATAGAAGGCCTCAACAGACCAATAGAAGTAAATAGATTGAATCTGTCATCAAGAACCCCCCAACATAGAAAAGCCCAGGACCAGATGGATTCATACCAATCCTCTGAAACTGTTCAAAAAAATTGAAGAGGAGGGAACACTACTTAACTCATTCTATGAAGCCAACATTACCCTAATACCAAAGTCTGTCAAAGATACTCCAAAAAAGGAAAATTATAGACCAATCTCTTTAATGAATATATAGATACAAAATCCTCAACAAAATACTTGCAAATAGAATCCAACTGCACATTTAAAGAATTACACACCATGATCAAGTGGATTTTATCCCAGGTGTGCAAGGGTAGCACAGCATAAGAAAAACAATTAATGTAATACAGCAGACTGAATGGGAAGAACCACACGATCATCTCAATTAATGCAGGAAAAGGCATTTGACAAAATCCAGCATCCTTTCTTGATAAAAACACTTTGAAAGATAGGAATAGAAGGAAACTTCTGCACCATGTTAAAGGGCATAGATGAAAAATGCACAGTTAATATTGTACTCAATGGTGAAAGACTCAAAACTTTCCCTTTAAGAGCTGGAACAAGACAAGGATGCCCAATGTCACAACTGTTATTCAACATTGTGTTAGAATTTCTAGCTAGAGCAGTTAGGCAAGAAAAAGAAATAAAAGGCATCCAAATTGGAAAGGAAGAAGCAAAGCTGTCCCTATTGGCAAACAACATGACCCTATATTTAGAAAGTCCCAAAAAATCTACAATAAACATACTAGACATAATAAATGAGTTCAGCAAAGTGGTGGGGTACAAGACCAACATGCAAAAATCACTAGTGTTTCTATATACTAGTAATAAGCAATCTGAGGAAGCAATCAAGAAAAAAAATCCATTTACAATATCAACTAAAAGAATCAAATATCTAGGAATAAATTTAACCAAGTATGTAAAGGACTTGTACACAGAAAACTACAAAACATTGCTAAAAGAAATCAAAGAAGTCTCAAATGTTCATAGAATGGGTGACTAAATATCATTAAAATGTCAATTCTACCCAAATTGATTTACAGATTTAATGCAACCCCTATAAAAATTCCAACAGCTTACTTCACAGAAATAGAAAAGCCAATATCAAATTTATTTGGAAGGGTAAGGGGCTCCAAATAGGCAAAAAAAAAAAAAAAAAAAAAAAAAAAATCTTGAAAAGGAAGTAGGAAGTTGGAGGACTCACGTTTCCTAACTTTGAAGCATATTACAAAGCTACAGTGCTCAAAACAGCATAATACTGGCATAAAGATAGACATATTGACTAATGAATCAAACTGAGAGTTCAGAAATAATAGGCCCTCATATCTATGGCCAATTGATATCTGACAAGGCTGCCAAATCAACTCAACTGGGAAAGAATAGTCTCTTAAACAAATGGTGCTGGGAGAACTGAATATCCATATGCAAAAGAATGAAAGAGGGCCCCTACCTCACACCACTTACAAAAATTAATTCCAAATGGATCAAAGACCTATATATAAGAACCTGGACCACCAAACTCATAGAAGAAAATGTAGGGAAGCATCTTCAAGATGTTATGGTAAGCAGTGGTTTCCTAGACTTTATATCCAAAGTACAAGCAATGAAAGAAAAAATAAACAGGACCCCCTCAAAATTAAAAACTTCTGTGTTTAAAAGAACTTTGACAAGTAAATGAAAAGGCAACATACTCATTGGGAGAAAATATTTGGAAATCACGTACCTGATAAAGGTTTAATATCCAGAATATATACAGCAATCCTACAACTCAACAATAAAAAAAAAAAAAACCCAATTAAAAAGTGGGCAAAAGACTTGAATAGATATTTTTTTAAATAGGAAATATAAATGGTCAAAAAGTATATTAAAAGATGCTCAACATCACTAGCTATTAGGGAAATGCAAATCAAAACCACAATGAGATATCATTTCACACCTACTAGAATGGCCATTGTTAAAAAACAGAAAACTACAAGTGTTGGAGAGGATGTGGAGAAATAGGAACACTCATTCATTGCTGGTGACAATGTAAAACAGTGCAGTGACTGAGAAAGACAGTTTGACGGTTCCTCAGGAAGCTTAGTATAGAATTACCACACGATCTGGCAATCCTGCTAGTAGGCATATACCCAAAAGTACTGAAAGCAGGGACTCGAACAGACTTTTGCACACCAAGGTTCATAGTAGCATTATTCACAATTGCCAAAAGATGGAAGCAACCCAAGTGCCCATCAACTGAAGAATGGATAAACAATATGTGGTATATAAATACAATGGAGTATTATCCAGCTGTATGAAGGAATGAAGTCCTGATGCATGCAACAACATGATGAACCTTGAGGACATTATGTTGAGTGAAATAGGCTGGACACAAAAGGACAAATACTGTATGATCTCACTGTTATGAACTAATTATAATAAGCAAACTCACAGAGTTAGAATCTAGAATATAAGCTTAGGAGATATATTGGGTTAGAGAATGGGGATCTGATGCTTAACTGATCAGGCTTAACTATTTAGACTGGTGGTAAAGGTCTGGAAATGGATGGTGGTGATAGTAGTACATTATTGTAGCATAATCAAAAGCACTGAACTAGATAGGTGAATGCAGTTAAAAAAAGGAAACTTTAGGATGTATATATCACTAGAATAAAAATTAAAAGATAAAGCATAGGACTGTACAGAACAGCAAACTCTACTGCAGAGAATGCACTATAGTTATAAGTACACATGTAAGAATGTTCTTTCATTGGTTATAACAAACATATACCAATACAAGGCAGTAATAATAGGTTGGTGTACGGGTAAAATATATACAGTGTAAACAATGAATGGTAGATAGAACTATTTTAATAATCTTTCATCCATTGTAACAAAGGTAACTACTGTTACAAAAAAAAGTACAATTATAAAAAAGTGCTATCATTAATAATAAAAAGTGTTCCACACCAATGTATGGTGTTGGTGGTGGGGTGGGGTAAAGGAATATAGTATTTTATGCATGATGTAAACTCACAACTTCTTTAATAAAAAAAGAAAAAGACAACATGAGTTTGAGTGTTGGCTTGGCTATGGCTCTTAAACTCTGTAAGCCTCAATTTCTACATCTTTAGGATGATTTATGAGTCCCTCTCCCACCTATAAAGTGCTATTATAAAGATCAAATGCAATCACATGGAGGAAAGCACTATGTCAAATAAAGTCTGCTATGTTAAGTATAATCACAGACTATAATCTTTTAGCGTCTATTCTTTTACCGGAAATACACCAAACACTGAGCAAGTCTAAGGCCAATGCGCAAATTGGGGAGGAATATAAACACAATGAAAAATAGACATTTTATCTATCTTAGCATTCTAGTGTTTCTGGAAACCAAGGGCATCTTCAATTTAATGTGAGCTGTATAGCATAATGACATTAAGTGTGAATTAGCATGTAGGAAGCACTATAAAAGAAAAAGCATATGCTTTGGATTAATACAGGTGTAAGTCTTAGCAGTACAAATTATTTTCACTTTCTTGTTAGCAAATGATTTATAGCACTTATATGTTCTAAATGCTTTACATGTATTAATTTAAAGAAATCCATTCAATTCTCATTAGAACCCCTTGAAATAGGACCTATGATTATTATTCCTATTTCATAAATGAGGAAACATCTATGAGGCAGGTATGCTGGGAACTTGTCCCAGGTAGCAAAACTATTAGAAGGCAATTTAGTTCTAGAGTCTAGCTCTAACACTAAACCATTAGCACAATGCCTGACTCACAGTAAATTCTCATCAAATTTTCATTTTCTTTCCTTTTTTACATAAAGTACTCAGGCGACAAAGATAATATATACAAGTGGTTATGAGATCTGCTACATCATCTCCTGCCAATACTCATGTGGTATATGGACTCTGTGAAAAGAGAATTTTGTCTGTATTCACCTCCTTTCCACATGAACAAGTATTTCCAAGAAAATTCGGAAAAGATCGAACCATTTTAACAAGCTATTATATCCATCCACTCAAATGGGATGTATATTTTTTTCTTTTGTTGTATTGTTGAAGTGTCATAATACTGGGGCTCAGGCAAAGGTTTGCAATTTTGTTCAGATTTTCTGGTTCTTTTGACAAATCCCTGCACATCAGTTACATTTTCTATTACAATCTGCACGGTTTGCATTGTATTAATTTGTTCCAGTTTTACCTCTGATTATCTCAGAAGCACTTCTCTTACAGTGAAGTTATTGCAGTTCTGTCTTTAGCATATCATTCTGGGAGGAGTGGTGTGAAAAACACTCTCTCCAAATATAGCTCACATCTTCTCTGCAGTGCCCTAGGCTTAAACCTGCTGCAAACCTGGAGGAGCCCATTTGATTACAACTATTGGGGCAGGCCAAAGTTCTTCACAGCTTTTCCACCTGTGTTAATTCTTACATACTCCAGTTGATACCAGTATGATTTTAATTGTTTTCTTAAAAAAATGTTTTTTTGCAGTTTAATACTGCATTCTATTTCAATAGATGCTTTATCTTTCCATTGTCAGCTACACAGGGATTCTTAGATTATGTACTGGTGCATTATCAGTATTTTATGCAGTAATAAATTTAATAATTTATTTAGTGCTTACCATGTGCCGAGTTTCTATATTAAGTACTTTACATGCATTAACTCATAAAATCTTCAAAACAAATCTATATCATATTGTATTTCATTAAGCCTAAGAAGTTTTCTTTTTCACATTTTAACATTTCTGAAATCAGAAAGCTTTTTACAACTAATAACTTGTCAAGGTTGTGATATCATCTTTCCCTCAATGTATATAAATACCGTTACATCATAAAATCAGTGGAATTTTAGATTTAGTGAAATTTGGCAAGTACCATATTTATCCCCATTTTAAAGATGAAAAAACTGAGCCTCTGTATGTTTGCCCAAGATTCCTTGGATTTACATGACAAGTTAAACAAACACAGATGTATGTCAACAGATTGAACTTTCTTGACTTATCTTCCTCTTAACTGTTGACTGTGGTCTGTTGATAATCCACAGTTGATTATCAACCTCCTGATGTATGTCCTTAATCACAGTAGCTCGGGCTCTGGAGTTTTGCTGGAGCTTGAGTCTCAATTCTGCCACTAAACTAAGTGTGTGATTTGGGGCATGCTGCTTAAACTTACTAACCTCACCTGTCAACTCAGGATAATAAACCCAACCCCAAAGTTTTTCTAAGATGATTAAGTGAGACAATCTATGTAAAAACTCATGGCACAATGTGAGACGCATAGTGGTCAATGAGTGGTGGTGATGATGATGATAATTTCACAAAATATAAGAAGAGGAGCTAAGAAAATTTTAGGTTTGTTTTGCTATTTATCTCCAGCTCAATTTTATTCCAGATAATAGAGTACCATTTACCATGATCCCTTCATTCCTATTGCACCAAGACCATTTTGTATAGAATAAATTCAGTTCCAACCTTGTTGAGAGATCCACTAGTATTCTAGCTCATTTCCTAGAGTCACTTCAATTCTATCCAGTGTTTTCTGAGCATCTAATTTAAGTACTGTTCTGTTCTTTGTGCTAGGTGGGCCAAGTGAATCAAGGATGAATAAAGAATTTTCATGCCTTTCAGTTGTTTGAAATCTAATGGGCAATGATGAGCATACACAAACCTGAGATTCATGGTAAAATGTGGTATGTGTTTAAAATAAGTACAGACTAAAATACTATCAGATAACAAGTAGAGAATTCATATCTAGATAGGAACAAAAAGAGATGCCTCAGAAAATATCACTTTAGGTGGGCCTTGAAGGCAAGACAATATATAACAGATCTTAAGAGCAATTCCAGGAATATAGAACTGTCAAAACAAAAGCAAATAGGCTGACTTCTTCTTCCAGCTATGATGGAGCAGCTTGCATCAGAATAAGCCAGTTATTAAAAACAACAAAAGAAGTTAGATTAAAGCAAAAAGCTACTTGAAATCATAAAAGAACAACCAAGGCAGTCAAGATACTAAAAAGAAGAGAAACATACTGAGGTGAGCTCTATATTTGCTGCTGCTTTTTTTGCCCCAGGAAATTTGCCAATTTCATCCTCAGAATACAGCAGCCAAACAGAAAACAGTGGCCTGGGGCTTGCAGCAGTCTTATTGTGCTAGAGGTAAACATTGGATTTCAGGCCACCAAAGTGGCCAAGACACCTGGAGGGAGGTGGAGACCAAGAACCAGGATAAAAGGGAAACAGGGAGTAGTGAGAATATTCCAGAAGCAATTTTCTCTTGAGGCATTGCTGTTTCCTAGGCTGCTCATGATAGGGCAAGGGGCCTTGAAACCAATCAGAAAGCAATCACTAAGAGGCTAAAAAGTTAATCAGGATTTCAGCCATCTCATAGTGTTCAGGACCCACCAAAGAGGAGGTTATCTGGTCAAAAAAAAAATCTGAAGGTCTATGCCATAGGAGTAAGGTTAGACCAGAATTAACCAACCCTCACAAAACTTGAAACTCTGTTTGGAATGATGAACATGATACACCTATATTCTACTTAATTACCAGAAAGAAAAACAAAACAAAACAAAACAAAAACTAAAGCCTTCCTGGAGAAAGAATTCATCATCCACAGCATTTACAATTTTTCACATGCAATATCTAACATACATTCAGAAAATTGCCAGGAATGGAAAAAAAAAAAGGTCAAATTATCTAAACATCAAGAAAAGAATGAAAACAGACAATGTAAGCAAACCCAAAGTTGATCCAGATGCTGGTGTTATAAGAAATGAACTTTAAAAAAAATAATGATTAAAGTTTTCAATGAAATAGAAGAAAAGCTGTAGAATTTCATCAATGAACTAGATTCAATAACAAAGAACAAAATGGAAATGTGAGAAGTGAAAAAATAAAATAACTGAAATGAAAAATTCAAGAGGGGTTTCACAAGAGATTAAACACAGCAGGAGAGAGAATTGATGAAGAAAAAGAAACTATTAAAAGTATCTAAATTGAATTACAGAGAGAAAAATATGGAAAATACAGAAGAATAAAAAACATGGGACATAGTTAAAAAAAAAAAAAAGAAAAATTCTAATATGCATGAGAGTCCCAGAAGGAAAGGACAGAAAAAAATGGGCAATAAGCAAGGTTTGAAGAAATACTGAGTTTTCCAAGAATTTTCTAACTGAAGAAAGACTTCAAGAGATATATTCTAAATGATCTATGAAAAATAGAAGGGTAAATATAAAGAAAACTATAGATAGGTGGGCAAGTAGTATTAAAATAGCTGACATCAAAGACAAAGAGACAATCCTAAAATTAGATAAAGAAAAAAGACATCACCTTTAAAGGAGCAAAAATATGACTGATAGCTAATTTCTCAACAGACATGATGCAAGCAGAAGACAATGGAATGGCATTTTTAAAGTTCAAAAAAAAATGACTTCCAATCTAGAATTCTATATCCTGTAAAAACATGCTTCAAAAGTGAAGCTGAGTACAAAATTTATATTCTCTGTAGCACACTATCTAATTTAACCTGTAAGGTTAGTTTACTTCAACAACATACTTACATGAAAACCAGAATAGGGAATGAGATCTTATAATTCTGTACAAGTTAATGTAATGCCTCAGAGTATTTTGGGCAGAAAATTAAAAAGTATTCACAAAGTCCACTTGAGGGACTGAGGGAAAATGTGGAAATATTAAACTTCCCCACCTAGGGAATTCCTGATATTCTTGCAAGTATTAGGGACTACCAATTTAATAAGACAAGCCCTTATAGTTAAGCCTAAGAGTCACCCCCAGAACCTTTTTTTGTTGCTCAGGTGTGCCCTCTCTCTTTCAGCCATAAACTCACTATGCTCCTCCCCTACGTGGGACATGACACCCAGGGGTGTACGTCTCCCTGGGAACATGGGACCTAACTTCCAGGGCTGAGCCTGGCCCAGTAGCGTGGGATTGAGATGCCTTCTTGACCAAAAGGATAAAAGGAAATGAAACAAAATAAAGTTTCAGTGGCTAAGAGATTTCAAATAGAGTTGAGAGGTCATTCTGGAGGTTATTCTTATGCATTGTGTAGATATTGCTTTTTAGTTTCTAGTGTATTAGAATAGCTGGAAGGAAATACCTGAATCTGTTTAACTGTAATCCAGTAGACTTGATTCTTGGTGATGACTGTATAACTATATAGCTATAGCTTTTATTGTGTGACCATGTGATTGTGAAAACCTTGTGACTGACACTCCCTTTATCCCAAGTAACAAAATAAAGACAAAAATATATATATAAATAATAGGGGGGGAATGAGCGGTATGGGATTTTTTGGGTGTTTTTTTTTTTTAATTTTATCTTGATTTTTTCTTTATTTTGGAGTAATGAAAATGTTCTAAAATTGAATGTATTGATGAATGCACAACTACATCATGGTACTATGAGCCATTGATTGTATACTTTGGATTGATTATATGTCATGTGAATATATCTCAATAAAACTGCATTAAAAATGAAGCTGAAATAGATTTTCAAATAAATATTGAGGAAATTTATTGCCAGCAGAATCATGCTAAAAGAAATTCTAAAAGGAATACTTTACATAGAAGGAAATTAAATCCATATGGAAACATGAATGCAAGAAGAAATAACAAATATAAAAAATGGCAATTATATGGATAATTTTAATAAATGTTGACTATCTAAAACAATAACAAGGTCTTATGGAGCTTAAATACAGGCAAACTTAAAATAGATACAATAGCAAAAGGCTGAAGGGGAATTAGCTAAAAAATATTTTAGAGTCATTGCATAACATGAGGTGGTGGTAAAAATATTCATTTAATATAGACTGCACTAAGTCAACGAACAATGCAGTTATCTTTAGGGAAACCATTAAAAGAACAATAAAACAATGTATTACTAATGTGGTAATATAGAGGAAAATGGATTTTAAAAATACTTGATTAATGCCAAAGAAAGTAAGAAGGAAGGAAAAAGATACAAAGAACAGGCAAGGCAGTAAAACAAATAAGATGGGAGACTTAATCCCAATACATCAGTGATTACTTTAAATATAAACAGACTAAAATGCCAATTAAAAGACAAAGATTCTCAGATTAAATGAAAAAGGAAAGAAAAACCAACTATATGTGGCATACAAAAGACAACCTTAAATATAGGAAGACAGGTTGAAAATAAATAAATAGAAAAATGTATGCTACACAAACACTAATAAAAAGAAACTTGTGTATCTAAAATAACACAAGAAGTAGACTTTAAGGCAAGAAATATTATTAGAACTAAAGATGGAAATTCTATAATCCTAGAGGATCAATTCGGCAGAAAGATAATGATCCTAAATTTGTATGCACTTCATATTTCCTCAACATATAAAAACAAAAACTGCACAAAGTAAAAGTGGAAATAGACAAAGCCACAATATTAGTTGGAGACTTTAACATACTTATTTTAGTTATTGATAGAACAAGAAGACTTCCTTCTTCAATTCGGTAGGGATTGGAACAATTTGACCTAATGGACGTGTAAAAGATGCATCAATAATTGTATAATACATACTCTGTTCATAGGCAATAAAACAGAATAGAATCCAGAAAAAGGCCCACACATATAAAGTTAACCAATATATGACAAATGGACCAATGCGATGCAGTAAAGAAAGAATGGTCTTTCTAGTAAATAGTTCCTGGTTAATCAGATCTCCATATGGAAAGTATGAAACTTGACCCCCTATTTTGTACACAAAAACTTGTCCAGATAAATCCTAAATGACACATTATTGTAAAACAATAATACTTTCAAAGGAACACAGAGAATATTTCATGATTTCAGGGTAGAAAAAGATTTCTTAAATAAGAGAAAAAAGCACTAACCAAAAAGGAAGAGACTGGTAATTATCATCCAAATATACCATTAGGAGCGTGAAAAGGAGGAAGCTATTTTAATAAGTATATTTGATAAAGGAAAATTATCTAGATACATTTTTGAAATTCATATATATCAATAAGGAAAAGACACACAACCCAATTTAAAAATGGGCAAAAGATTTGAAAAGGTACTTCACAAAAGAGGATATTCAAGAGGCCAAAAAGAATAGGAAAAGGCACTCAAAATCACTAGTCATTAGGGAAATTAAAATTAAAACCTCAATGAGATATTACTACACAACCATCAGAATGGTAAAAAATATAAATGCAAAGCAAAGGAAAAAACAGAAACAACAAAAAAAGGGCAATCCCAAGGCTTGACAATGATGTGGAGCAATTCTAATTCTCATTGCTGTATTTTGGAACAGCCATTTTAGGAAACTGGTCTTCAGCAAATCTGAACACACATATATTCTATGATCTGGCCATTTTCTCCTAGTTTGATACCCAATGGAAATGAATATATATGTGCAACAAAAGATAGGCACAGGAATGTCCATAGCAACATAATTTGTAACAGTCCAAAACCAGAAATAACCCAAATGCCCCCAAACACAAAAATGGCTAAAAAAAGAATGTATTATTTTTATGAAGTAATGTAACATAGCAATGGGGTTAAGAATTACTGCTACATGCAAGAACATGAATGATTCTTACAGATAATTTTAAGAGAAAGAAGCGAGGCACAAAAAAGTACACACTGCATAAATCCATTTCATGAATTTTATGAATCCACTTATGACTCCAAATTCAAAACTAGCAAAAGTAATCTATGGTGGCCTTTGGAGATGGGTAGTGACTTGGAGTAACATTCTATATCTTGATCTGGATGGTCGATTAAAGTGTTTCACTGTGAAAATTTATCAAGCTGCACACCATGTATGCTGCCCTTTAATGAAAATGTTTTACAAAAATAGTAAACAGACAGGCATTGGCAGTTTTGGGAAATCATAAGAAATGCACTTTGGATGTATATATGATAGAACACCCTGAATAACAGGTTGGAGCTATATTACAGAGGCCTCTGATTACTATGCTTAGGACTAATAACTGTTTAGTTTAATGGAAAGCAGAATGATGAGCGGCACCATTAAAAGATGACCTTTCCAAAGATTATGCCAGCAGTCGGGTATTGGTTTGACTAGCGGAAAAGAAGTTGCTTTGTGTCCTCTGGTGAAGGGTCTTGTCTCAAATGGTGGAGGTGTCAGGGAATTCTTCACTGCAGGAGATATCTGGCAAAGTCTGGAGACAGTTTTGCTTGTCACAACTCAGAGAATGCTACTGGCATCTAGTGGGTACAGGCCAGGCCAGGGATGTTGCTAAACTTTTACAGTGCACAGGAGGGCCCTCCATACCAAATAATTATCAGGCTCAAAATGTCAATAGTGCCGAGGTTGAGAAACCCTTATCCAGAGGAAGTGGTCCCTAAATCTTTCACAGATAACATCCAAGTCACTTTTCCTCCCAACTATACTTCTCATCTGCTGTGTGGTCTTCAGCAAAGCAATAAACTCACAGGGCTTTATGTTTTTCACTGATAAAATAAAATGATTAATTCATAACTTTCATTAGTAAAATGACAAAACTTGGTCTAAAAATCTTTCCCTTAAGTATGTTCTGTTTTTATTTTGTGATTAGTATAATACAAGCAACATTTTGATAATATAGAGAAAAAAAGATTATAAATCAATTGACCTATAGGCAGAGCTTTCATCATAGGGTCCTTTTTGGCCTACTTCCATCTGGGAAAATTTGTGCAAAAGGTAAAACAAAGTATATATGTTCAGAAAAAAAAAAAAAGGAATACTAATGCTTACTAATTAGAATCTTACAAGCAAAAGTACTAGGATTTATGTTAAAATAACCAATAAAATGGAACACTAAAAATAGACAAATGAATTACTGAGCATGAGGAACCACAAATGCAATTAAAGGAAATCTTATTTAAAATCAAGGCTGTAGCAATTTAATGAGCAAGCAAAACTGTTCTGGGATTAAATGAATCAGGCATCCAAGCCCAGTTAAAATTCTGGGCTAACTATATTGTGTGTGTGTGTGTGTGTGTGTGTGTGTGTGTGTGTATACACACACACACACACATACACTTTTTTTAACTCCCATAATGACAGTAACTATGTCATTCTGTTATTGTGACCTTGAAATAATAATTTTCAGGGAAACACAATTTGGTATTGGTTTGTAAATTTCAATAGTGATCTACAAATTTAGGAAAATGACAGTAGGATAAATTTAAAGGGAAATGATTTATGTATAAAACTAAGAACAACATTTAATGGTAGAAATTTGCAGGGACTCAATTTATAGCATTAGCAAGCAAGAACCTAACTCAATTCTCTAAGAATATGATCCTTTTTAACTAACAGGAATAAATCAGTCTCTGAAAACTAGAATTATTCTTTAAGTGAAAATATACAGTTAAGGTCTATAACATGCCAAAAATATTACCATATCCACAGGGGACAAGGTTTGACTTGTGGAATAATTAAATTCATAGTAATTTATACCTTATATTTCAATAAGAAGTGTCTCATACAACAGGAAGAACTGCATTGTTATAAATATACAATGAATTTAATAACAATGGCAAACTATAGTTACCTAATTTTTGTGGAAACAATGTTTTCAACTTATTATCTTTAAGAGATTTTCAGTCTTTCTCAGGAAAAATACACTGAAACAGAAAAATGAGTGGAATTTAAATCTGAACAAGTCCTACTCACCTCATGATACAATTGAAAAATAATATAGATTTGTCCTAAAATCACACATTTGCTTTTGTCCATCTGTGACTCACAGATTCCCATTTACAGAGTCTGCATAAGGAGTAAAGTATGGAAGATACCTTCACATGTTCAGAATGAGTGTCGATTCTCTTCTCTCTAATATTTATTCAATTCTGCAAAGATGTGCTGAGTTTCTCTAATAAACAAGGTGCTGACCTTAGGATCTAAGTCTGGGACCAAAAGAGGCTATTTTCAGGAAGGATACCTTGGCTTAATCAAAAGAGGAGAGAATTTTTCTCAGTAGTGTGTTCTCCGAAGGGAAGAGAAGAAAAGCTATATGAGAAACTGAGCCCAGTGGCCATTTAGAACGACCAATCTGCTGTTCACAGCTGTCATCTGGTCATTCCACTTGAAGCCCTTTTGTCAGAGCTACACAGGCTTCTGGTACCTGGGCAGCTACTGTCAGGACTGCTATATGGCTCTATGCTCATGAATACTGAGCTTGGTCCGAATTTGTCCAAAACTGGGTTGCTTAGTCAATAAGGCACTGGCAGATGGAGAAGCATGTGCACCATGCTGCCCCGTGGCCTTGGCAATTGAACCCAACATGTTCTGGATCATCCTAGGTTCTTTGTATCTTGGGTTTTGTCAGTCTGGAGCACTTGGAGTAATTGCAAACACTGTAGGCTTACTGATGACTAGTTCCATGGTGTTGAGAGAGTATCTTATTCAAATGTTCTATTATCTGCAGAAGCATAGGGTGTCTGTGTTATCAGACATTCCCATTCCCCTGTAAAAGACAGACGGAATTCAGGGCTGGGTGTCACACAACAGTGTATGGCAGTGGGATGCTCGATGATGTTTACCTTCAATCAATCTCCCTGCATGACAATATCCTTCTTTTAGCAATATGGTGATTATCAAACAGGCCAGGTAAAGAAATAGTCTATTTCAGGGCTATTGTCCCTTTAAAAAGTGATGCCACATTTCTATTACTAAATCAATCAATCAATCAATCAAGGGCCAACATCTGAGCTATGTATTTTTCTGTTTTCTTTTTAAAATCATTCTAGTGGTAAATGTGATGAATTGCAAACAGAAAACATAGCAGAATATATTTGCATGAGTCAATGAACCACAATTGTTTCAACATAGCAGTGACAGCCTGAACTGTTCCAACATCTTAACTGACTCACACATTTCATTTTAATCCCAAAATGCTACTAATTCTGGAATGCGCAAACTGTACTGCAGTAATTATGTACCACCTTTTCGAAGACTAAATATCAAAATGGTAATGAGGTTCATGGTTTTGCCATGGTTCAAAATGAGTGTTAATTAGCTGCGCTGAAGAAAATGGCTTTTTTTCCTTGCCTAATGCATTTTTCACAATATGACTAAATTCATAAACTTAAACACAACAGGCTTTTTGTGAGTAATAAGCTAAGACAATGTAGTATCTCAATAGAAAAGAAGAGAGAATGTTGTTTAGTTTCAGAGAGCAGTAAGCCAAATTACAAGAGTAATTTAATTCTGCCCAAAGAAAAAGACATTCTTATTTAAAAGAATGCAGTTTTAATTGGGGGTGGTTCAAGATAGTTAAAACGATCAACAAGATGAAACAGGTATATGACTTTAAATCTACAGAACTTGGACTCTAATAAAGCAGCACTTTATGCTTTTTCTCTAGGCAAAGCCCTGAGAAAGTGACATTTACTTCTTTTGTGTGGGTTTCATGTTTGCAAGATGCTAGTTATTTCCCTTAAACACTTGGTCTAGAATTCAGATATTTTACACCTAGTGTGATATTGGTTAATGAGACCAATTCCTTAATATTGCCACATATGGTCCATCACTCAAGAAATCTGTGAAGGTTGCCTACTTACAGGGGCTAGGTGCATAAAGAACCTTCACTCAGGAAACTTACAGTCTAGCAGGAGAGACAGCCATGTAAAGAATCAACCACAATAAAATGGAATGAGTGTCATATATAAATGTATTTATAAAAGGGAGGAAGAACAACAAAGTAATGATGGAGTGTGTGGTATTGTCTATAGAAATAAACTATTAAAATGCCAAGAAGCATATAACCTAATCACTTCAAATTGTGCACACACACTCTTCAGAGCTAAAAAGCAAAGGCATGCAGCTATGTAGGGGATTAAATTCATTCTAGACCAAACTTCAATTGCTGTAACAAAATAATTGCTTCAACCAATGATTCGTTTTTCTTATTCTAACTTGAGAAAGCTTGAGCTTTCTCTCATAGTCCTTTCATTGTCCCAAAGGTCACAATCTGACTTCTCACTGGTCATTTGTCTTTGGCTATTTCCTTCATTGGAAGGAATTTTATCCCTCTTCCTATCCTATTAACCTTAAATTCTTCTGAAATAAAGCAGTGTATACAAAGAGAAACAGGTCTATACATAACCACATATATACATCTAAACAGGTAAGGTTTACCATCAACCTAAGATTTCCTTCTAGTAACACTCAGGGCCCCTTGAGGCATGGGGTCTACCAGATGCCCAATTCCCAGTAAAAACCATGTAGGCAGTACTATGCCCAGCTATTTCTTTCAGATAGATTTCTTTCTGTGTTTGACAGCAGCTGACTCAAAGGGACATTTCTGTTCCATTACCTATAAAAAGGCCCCAAGCAGACTTCAGAAGCAAAGCTCCTCAGAACAGTCAGAGAAGCTCTTGCATGTAGATACTGGGGAGTAGGCATGCATGTCTCTTCAGAAACCCTGGCATGATGATAGAAGACGTCAGGAATAATGCCTGGCTTCCTGCTCCAGCTTCCCATTGCCTCTAAAGGGAAGCCAAAAGTTAAGGTGTAAGAATTTCCTCTCCCATTCCCTAGTTCTCTATTTTCAGCATCTGAAAAGGGCCTATCAGGAGGTACTTTCTCAAGGGTTAAGTTCAGATTAGGCTGAATCCTTGAGCACAGGCTCAGCAAAAATAGCTCTCATGGGCAAGGACACAGAATCAAGTTTTTATCTCTGAAACTAACTCTTGCCTTCAACATAAGGCAAATGAGGTATGTATAATACAAAGTCATCACTTCATTCCTTAAGTGAGCAATACACCTGAAAATTCTGGAGGATACATATTATATCACTCATTCAATCATTCATTCATATTTTCAGCAGATATTTACTGGATGCCTTTTATGTGCCAAACTTGACATGACACAAGAAGACAGAAATTTTGCCCTAATGGGTCTTATATTCTCATAGAGTAGATAAACAATAATCAAATAAACTGATGAAAGAAATAATACAGCAATTTCAAGTATAATAGGCATTATGAAGAAGAATAAGGTGGAATAAGGGAAGAGAGAATGAAGGAGCAGATGAAATATTTTCAACGTGGCTGAGGAAACTCTCTAATAAAGGTGGCAACTGAGCTGATTCTGGAATGATGTGAAGGAGTGAGCCCTGCAAATATCTGGGGGTGTGCTGGTTTGAAGCTGTATGTGGCCCCAGAAAAGTATGCTTTTTAAGATAATCCATTCCTGTAGGTGTGGACCCATTGTAAGTAGGATCTTTTGGTGAGGCTACTTAAGTTAAGCTGTGTTCGACCTCATTCGGTGTGGGTCTTAATCCTCTTACCAGAGCCCTTTATAAGAGAATGAAACTCAGACAATAAGAAAGCAAGCCATGGAAGCAAGAAGATGAAAGCCACAAAACCTGGAAGAGAAAGGAGAGACCAGCAGACACTGCTATGTGCCTTGCCACATGGCAGAGGAGTCCAGGATAGCTGGCAGCCGCTCATCAGGAAGAAAGCATTGCCTTGATGATGCCTTGATTTTGAACATTTTTCTCAATGTCAAAACTGTAAGCTTGTAAGCTAATAAATTCCCATTACTAAAAGCCAACCCATTTTATGGTATTGCTTTGAGCTGCTTAGCCATCGAAAACAGTGGGAAATGTGCAAAAATTGAGGATGGTAACTGGTTACCCTCCCTGGTCACTTGAGCAATAAAATCCCATGATTCCATAATGCTATCTAATTGTACTTGGCGGGAAGATATTTTTCTGAAAGGATAGGTGGCATTAAAGCAAGCTGAATTTTAAAAAATAATAATTTGGTTAAATATGAGGGAAATAGATAAATGGTTACTATATATTCTTGGTTGTGAGTCATTCTCACATTTTCAGAAATAGAAAGAGATGTTAAATGATGGTTTTCTGTGTGAATAAAGAATACTTCTACCAAAAAGGGAAAAAAGTTCAAAGGCCCCAATGTGGGAATGAGCTTGGAGTGACTGAAGACCAGAAAGAAGGCAAGAGAGGCTGGAAAGAAGTTAGGGGAATGATGGGAAGAATGGTAGGAATAGAAATTGGACAGGGGCCAAATCACAGAGGGCCCTGAGGGCCATGGCAAAAATTTTAATTTGGTTCCAAATATGATGGAAGCCCCTGTAATATCTGAACAGGGAATTGAGGTCTGCTGTATGGGAACAGACCGGAGGGGGCATGAAAGGAAGCTGGACATCAGCTGGAGATGACAGCAGCAGTCCAGGACAGAGACAATGAAGGCTTGGAGTATGTTGATGATAATAAAGATGGTAAGATGTGGACAGATTCAGAATGTTTCTTTTAACAACAATCATAGTTTACATTTATTAAATGCTCAGAGTTGCCCCTTTCCTGGATTATTAATTATAAGAGTTCACAACAGCTCTGAAAGATAATACATGACGCTAATTTTGCAGGTGAGGACATGAAGGCTTGCATAGGTTAAACTCTTGCTTGCTGAGCTTCCAGACCCTCTCTGCTCAGCAAGTCTCTTAGTTCTTGGCTGGTCCTTTCTCAGTGCTGCTCACATCCTAGAATGGTGGAATCTCATCCTCACCAAATAAGCGACTTCAGACTTCTCTGTGCAGCCCCATGTTGCTTCCTGCCTTCCTAGGCAAGTGACTATGTCAGAGCTGAGACCCAGGTGAGCTGCAATCCAGAATCCTTTCTTTCACAATTACCCTATACTACCTCCAAAACTAGGTTATGACACCACTATGAACAAAATGGGAACTTCCTAGTTGGTAAAAATAACATGGTATCTGGTATCTTTACTTGTTATTGCAAAAGACTGCAATCAAGATAATGAGTGAAATTTCACCCACTTAATTAAAATGTATAACCACTTCTGAACCATTATTGCACCCTTTTTTTACTCTATTTCACAGATGTTTGTATACTTTTCCATACTTGGTGTGTTTGCCTCCTTACTGGTCCCCTAATCCAGTTATTATTAGTAAATCATTAATTCACATCTTGAAGTAATAGTGACTGTATATACCCTCATAGTAGTTTTAATAATTATAGTCCTTAGAATGTAAAAAGTTTGTATGTAGGATTTTGATATCTTTCATCCTTGAAATAATAATCATGTGACATAAGAACTTTAGGGGACTTTAGATTCATCAGTCTAGGGTTGTCAATAATGGCTGAGCATTCGAATCATCTGGGAGGTCCCCCACCCCAGACCAATTAAATCAGAATCTCTGCAGGTGAGACCCAGGCATCAGTAAGTTTTAAACTCCAAAGTGATTCCAGTGTGCAGCCAGGGTGGAGAACCACTGATCTAAACCAAGCCCCACTCCAGGTACCTCCTGATCACCATTTTAAGATGAAAGAAAATGAGGCCCAGAGTGGGAAAGTGACTTGTCAGTGGTAAAGCTAGTCTGAGGCACTGTCACACCTGAAACCTGAATTTCCTCACTCCTAGTGCAATTTATATTCAGCATCCTCAAGACACTGAGGAGTGACAGGAACAGGCAGGCAAGAGTTTCACCAGTTGTACTGCTGGTGATTCTATCACCCAGGCTTCGTTTCTTCCAATTCTCCATCTGCTGTGCCTTTCCCCTTCTGCTAAACTAGCCTAGCTTGGAGCAAAGTGATGCTGAAAAGCTGTGACGTGACTGCACAGCAGTAATACCAAAGCAGCAGACCAATAACTGGCAGATGTTCTTTCTCCTCCAAAGAAGGGTTAACTAGTGCAGTGAGTACACGTCTGAAGACTTCCCTAAACAAGCTATAATAAAAGTGCTATACAGTAACACATGAAAATACGAATAGCTTTGACTAACCAATCCTATGTTCAGGAACTTGACTGAAGAAAGGAATCATGCATCTGCACACATTTTTAGCTATATAAAGATGTTTACTACAGCATTGTTTACGTAGGAGAAAAGTGAAACCATCATAGAAACATCATGGGAACATCAAGGAAATTTCGAAATGTGCCATTAAATTTTTAAAAGTTACAAAAATATATATGCAAAATATTTCCAAATTGGTAAAAATAAATTTGTATCCATGAAGTGAAAATTACTAGAAAATTTTAAGTCTCAGAGTGGTTGAATTCTGGATGCTTTTTACTATCTCATTTGCTCTTTTTAAATGTTTTGTATTTTCAAAATTCTCTATAAGGCACATGTGTTTCATTTCAAATGAGAAAGAAGTTATATTTTTAAGAGCTGCAGGACAATAAACACATACAGAGAATTGCTTTTTATTAGACATTTTGTTTTTATCTGATGTCCTTCTACTTTGTTACCAGTATGTCTTTTTCCTCTTAGACCAAGGATATAATTCCCACAACCACTTCTTGCCACACTTGACAAGATAAATAAACAATTGTAGTGGGAGTCACAAATTAGAATCTCTCTGACTTTCATTATATGAGGCAAAAGCTAAGAAAAAAAAAATTTAATGTCGTAACATTATTTTTTTCCATGACATTATAGACTAACATATCAATCCATCTTTCCAGTCTCCAGGTTATTTATTTCACAGATATTTAACAATATTTACTGAGCACTTCCCATGTGCCAGGGACTGTTCTAGGCTTTGATTACTTAACCGTGAACAAAAAGTCTAAAATCCCTGCTCTTCTGGAGTTTACATTTGGGTGGGAGGAGACAAACAATAAACAAGTTATTGATAAATAAAATGAAGCAGGGAGGGGGTAGGGTGTGCCTGGGATGGGGTGTGGGGAAGGGAAGTTGCTATTTTAAAATAGGATAGTCAGGGTGCCTTCCTAATGAGATCACACCACAGAAGAGACCTGAAAGAGGCAGCTAGCCTTGTGGGTATCTGGGAGGAAGAATATTCCAAGCATCTTTCTGGTAAATTAACATCTTTGTTCTTCCCCTATTCTTTGGGTCATCTGGAGTTACATTCTTTGCTGTAGGTTAAGGCAGTTCATAGCTGCAGAAAGGCCAGATGAATAGCTTCTGAAGAAAATAGGGACAGGGAGCAAGAGAGGTTCCAAACAAATTTAAGGGAAAACAATGGAATTTGTGTGTGTCCACTGACAATACCTCCAAAAAAATCTCAAATCTTCACATTTTCAATAGTGCTCAAGTAAACTGTGAGAAGACAAAGCCATTCAAAATAGGGAGAAACCAGGCTGAATTAGTTAAGAAGCCAAACATTTCTTGGAGACCCTCTTATCTAATCCATGTACTCAGTTTACATCTTTGCCTGGATATGAATGCACAATGCATTCTAATATAAAGTGATTTCTAAAATCTGTTTTTAAAAATCTCTATTATGAAATATATACTTATATACTGTATATGAAAAAACCTAGTAATTCGATGCATAAACTTAAATTTTATGACAAGTGATGCTTATTTCCACTGAAATTGTTTTTTCTAATTAGTACTATATATTCTAGAAGAAAAAGTAAAAAAAGTAAATTTTCCTCTTTTATTTAGGAAAAATAAACACTAGGTCTAACCATAAATAGTAATATTTGGGCTTCAGTATATAAAGCATGTTTATCTACCAAAAATTAAACTGCCAAGTTATTAATCCCTCAATGTTAAAAATAAAAGTAAAGGTTATATTACACCTGTGGGCAAGGTTTCCATTTAATAAAACCACCAGTGGCTTGCTAGAAGAAAAATCACATGGCACAATGCCACCTTCTTTCTCTGGGTTTTCCATCACCAACAAAACTCTGAAGAGCCGAAAAAACCTGAATAGGATTTGAATTTCATTTTAAGTCAAATTTAGCATTTTTCTACTTACATAATCAAAAACACAGAACTCTAGCATCACTTCAATCACTCAGTCTGAAGGTAGATCCTTAGGGTATAATGAAGATGAAGGGTCTCTTCTACTGATAAACTGAAGACATTCAGGGACTATCAAAATACAAAATTCTTTATATGTCTGGCTTCATTTCTAGATATGCAACAAATAATGGTTAAGCTCCTGCTTTTTAAACCTTGAGAGTGGTTTCTAAACAAATTACCTTTACATCAGAATCAGGATCACTGCTTTCTGAGAAACTAGAAGATCTAGCCATTAAGTTCCTAGTTCTTTCTGGACCTTTCCAGATTTCTTGGTCATAAAATTCCCTCCATTTGAGAAACAAGGTAATTTTTAAGAAGAGAGGCATTAGGGGAGATACAGAAGAAATTCTTACTAAAGGACAGAAGGTAGAAGGTAGGATCCTTCCAAATCTCCCAAATATGTATTTCTATGGCCTAAAATCCATAAACCAGCCACACATTTTCTTAAAATGCCCAGGACATATTGTTATACTGCCAAGAAAGTTACTCAACACTTATGCTGAATTATGGCTTTTAGTAACAGAGTTCTGGAGAAACATTAATCTCACTGACCACACATTTTTCTGGAATTCCTTGCTGTTGGATATCAGTTTGAGATCGGTGAAACCCAAAGAAAAAAAAAGGTAGAGAGAGGAAAGTTATTTTTTTTTTCGAGTGGGAGATTAAAGCCAAGCATAAATAATGGTTTTTCTGTATGTGTCTGTAGAGAAAAATGAAGCGGAAACTGAAGTTCTTAAGAAATGTTTCTCAAATACCTAAAGGAAGGCACATGTTGCGCTCTCAGGCTTGGGAAGGCCCTCAGGATATCACCCAGAGAACCCTATGCATGGATCCTGCGCTCCACAACATTCTCATTCAGTCTCAACCTGAATGCTAAAGAAAAGTTAACCTCCCAAGGAAACTTCTTCCATTTCTAAACACATCTATTCTTATGAATTCCTTCCTTTTACTGAACCAAGTCTGTTTTCTGAAACTTCTACCCACTAGCCCTATTCGATGTCTTTAATAAAGCTGGGGTCCCAAACCATTGGCTTTGAGGTTGAAGTGGGGAACATAAATGCATGGAGCAGGCTAAGGGCCAAACCATAAAGAGTAATGGGGACACAGGCCAATTAGAGGGCACACGGCACACAGCTTATCTAAGTGCCAACCACTGCTCCGCTCCAGCCTCTTGTTCCTCACAGTAATGCAGACCGCCAGCGTCCGGATTGTCTGATTGAGAAGCCAGAAATGTGGACTTTTAGTAGAAATATCCCAATTTTTTCATAGGGATACACAGGGATTAAATTTTAGACTTTAAACAGGCCTTGGAGATCAAACCTCTCATTTTATAAAGGAGAAAACAGAGACCCAGAATAGAAAAAGTAAATGGCCCCAAACCAAACACTGAACCACTGGCAGGTCTGGAGCAGAAGCCTAGACATAAGGTCACGCTCCTTCCATCGCAGAGACACAGCTCCCTCAGTCAACAAAGCGTCTGGCCAATAGCCTTGTTAAAGAATTCTGAAACGGGAATTAGCCTTTGACTGTTCCCTGTGTCCATCATTACGAACTCACTCTCCACATCCAGTCTTCATGGTACACTTTCAAGCTTAGAGAGCATGTGGAGCAGTGGATACAGCCACAGATCCTGGAGACAGACTGCCCAGGTCTGCAAGCCCAGATCTAACACAGCTGTGTGACTATGGCCAAGTCACGTCACCTCACATTCCTCATCTGTAAAATGGAGATAACAGTGCTACCTATCTCAGAGAGTAGATGTAAGAATTAAATGAATTAATACAAATAAAGTGCTTAGAGCATGCCTGGCACAGAGTAAGTACTTAACTGCCAATATTATCAGAATGTTAACTAAACATATCATTAAAAGGAAAATGAAAAACAAAACTGCACATCAATATTCAGAAAAATATAATAAGTCCTGCAAAAGAAATTAATTTAAATTAAAGCAGATAGTTCCTTTACAGAGGTTGGAGAGAAAGTAGACTTTAGCAATTAAAGTAATGGTGATAAAGGTAGCATGAGCTCATGAATTAGTACTCACCTACAAAGGAAAGAGTCTCAGTAAATCTCCTTCCTTTTTCTTATGATACATGGAATATACTCCCTCCTGGGATCCCCATTTCCAAGGGCTCAACCTGTATGCTAAATATTTACTGCCAACAATCTCCTCTCTTCCCTGCCCCCTCAAAGTTACTCTTAGAAATCCTTCCCATACTTCTAGATGTTTGATTCCATCATTTCCCCTTAACTATGTACTAGCAATAAATGAACGGAAAGACAGCAAACACACTCTTAAAAAGTGTGTGTGTGTGATGGGCGGGGGGATGAAAATGTTATCATTTTTTCAACATTCAAAACTCAGTCAAAACCAGCTTACGTCAAAGAAAGTATCAGAGAATATGACCATAGAGATGAAAAGTAGAGTATGGGTTACGAGAAGTGGGGGAAGGGGCAATGGGGAGTTAATAAGAAATGAGTGTAGGGTTTCTGTTAGGGGTGAAGGAAAATTTCTAGTAATGGATGGTGGGAAGGTGATGGCATTGCAACATTCTAAATGTGATTAATCCCACTAAATGGAATGCTTGGGAGGGGTTGAAATGGGAAGATTTAGGCTGTATATATGTTTCCACAATGGAAAAAAAAAAGACAGTCTAAATAGATAATGATAATTAAATGCCATAGATGATCCTGGATGAGATCTAAGAATAGAGAAGAAAAGGCTCAAAAGGACACAACTGAGACATAAGAAAAAAATGAAATATGGAATGTAAACTTTACATCAATATTAACTTTCTTGAACTTCTTAACTACACTTAATGTGATTACATAAATGAATATTCTTGTTCATAGGAAATGTATATGTGAACTATATTATTTGTTCAAGGATGTGTGCAACTTGCTCTCATATGTTCAGAAGGCAAAGCAATAAATGATGGATGATAGGGAGGGAGGGAGGGAAAGAAAGAAATGGTAAAGTGACAAAATATTAAAGTTGGTAAATCGAGGTATCAGTGGAGGGGGGTTGGGGTATGCTGGAGTTCTGTGTATGGGGTTTGTATTATTTTTGCAACTGTTACTGTAAGTTTGAATTTATTTCAAAATAAAAATTAAAAAAAAAAAAAAAACAGCTTACATACACTTACAAATCTACCATGCTTATCATACTGCTCCTTTTTATGATGAGGTTTCAATTTAAGTCAAAACAAAGTACAAATGCAACAGAGAATCCTAAAATGTTCACTGGCCATCAGAGGGAGCTGAAACAACAGTCTCAAATCACTGACGTCACAAACAGAAATTGGCATGACTGCTCTGGCCTCCAAGTCATGAAAGGGTAAATAAATGTTCTTTCCCAAGACCGTCAGGGCCTCAGTGAGCTCAGGGAGTGTGACGGTTCAGTTTGAGGTTCCCACGTGTCCCTGTGTGTCACCGAGTTCAATCCTTAAAAATAAGAGTTGACATTTAAGGAGTTCTATGTGCTACAGATGTAAGCACTGTATATGTATTAACTCATTTAATTCATATAACAACCAATCAAGGTAGATATTACTATTTCCCAAAAGGAAACTGAAGCCCTCAGATGGCTTAGAGTTACATAGCAAGAAAGTAGCAGAGCCAGGACACAAACCCAGGCAGTTGGCACTGAAGACTACACTTCTAATTAACCACTTCCCTAAACTGCTTCTAGAAATTTCTGATATCATCACTTTCCTCAGAATTCGCTGTAAGAAGGTCCACAGACATCTGACCAGCCCTGGGGAGAGAAATAGGGGTTCACTGCCTTTACCTGCACCTGAGAGTTCACTTCTGGGCTCTCACCAGGTTTAGGCTGCATCCCTGTATAGCCCCCTGTTGCTCTTTCACAAGGCAAACTCAGGCAAAGGCTCTCTAAAGCACCAAAGACACAGTTCCTCATGTCCTTTCATAGGGGAAATATAAATCTTTAGTCATTGACTTTCCTCCTTTCCCCTCCCCTCCCCCACCCCAGAAGCTGTGGCTCTATTTTCTCTCTTAATCTCTCCTTTATCTCTCTTTTCCTCCCCTAGGGCAAAAAAAGTACGAGCTGCAAGTCCAGGAAAAAGCAAATAATGGCTGGCACAAAAGGGAAATGGAGCAAAATGAAAACGTACAAAAACAATTGAGTATGTTAAAAAGTAACCATTAGTAATCAGGGAAATACAAATCAGAACCATGATGAAGATACCACTTCACACCCAGTGGGATGGCTAAAATTTTAAAAAGACAGACAACAAGCGTTAGTACAAATGTCGAGAAATTGGAACCCTCATACACTGCCGGAAAGAATGTAAAATGGTCTAGCTGTTCTGGAAAACAGTCTGGCAGTTCCTTGAAAGGTTCAACATAGAGTTATCATGTGACCCAGCAATTCCACTCCCAGGTATAGATACTCAAGAGAAATATCCATACCAAAACTTGTATGTGAATATTCAGAGCAGCATTATTCATAATCAAAAAGTGGAAACAATCCAAATGTCCATCAACTGATCAAGGGATAAATAAAATGTGGTATATCCATACAATGGAATATTGTTTGGCAGCAAAAAGGAATGAAATACTAATACATACTATATGTATGGACCTTGAAAACATCATTCTAAGTGAAAGAAGTCAGACATATAAGGCCACATAATATATGATTCCAGTGTAGACAAATTCATAGAGACAAAAAGTAGATTAGTGGTTGCCTAGCACTGGAGAATTGGGGGAAAATGGGGAGTAACTGCTAATGGTACGGGGTTTCTTTTTGGGTGATGAAAATGTTCTGGAATTAGATAGTGGTGATAGTTGCACAGTTCTGTCAATATACTGTAAAACATTGAATGGTACACTTTAAAAGAACACACTGTATAGTTTGTGAATTATATCTCAATAAACCTAGAATATTTAAAAAAGATAAAAAGTAAAAAGTAACTGTTACAAAGTATATGAATTTTAAGATGTTGAAATTCATATTATCCCAAATGTATAGATACTACATGATGGTTTACATAGCTTTGTCATACCTTCTTCTCACCTGAAAGCCATCAGTTCCAAAAACACTCTAGAAGAAAGAAATATCAGCCTTTGCATTTATTTTTGAAAACCTTTTTGGAGACTCTGAATTTAAAGGCTCACATATATAAGAATGCTCTGGTATTTTGGAAAGCATGAATATATATTGCATCCCAAGTTCACAAAATAAGGATATTTGATTATCTTCTAAAATGTACTGTTTCCTGAAGTGAATTTAGAGATTTGACTCAAATTTATTCAGAAAAAGTAATTCCTTCAAGTTCGGGAGCTAAGACTGACAGAGAGAGCAGAGCTGGCACTGTTTGAGATTCAGGCAGATGGGTTTCAGAGTAAAGTGAAAGGCTGTATATTCTTACAATGGGATTTTAACAGAAGTCAAGGCAGTCTCTAGAGTGAACTGAGCCTCTAATGTGGCAATATGTCAGATAATAATATGGAATTTTCATGACTGTTAGTACATACTGTATTAATGTATTTTTGGAAACAGAACAATAGGTAGTAAAGGATTTCCTTTACATTTTTTTGGCCTTTAACTTTTAAACTGTAACGAAATATTTTTCTTCCACTATGTTCTAATCAAACATTGTATGGGAAATCAGTTTACTCCTTTCTTCTAAATGTGGCTAGCCATTAATTGATCCAATATGTTGGCAGTTCTAGAGAACCTTTTTGGGCAGGAAAAAATAATGCCTCTTGGTGTGTGTTGAAAGAAGCTGAGTTTAAGATTTCATGCATAGTCACAAAGAAATGCTTAAAGAATCCTGCAAAGCTTGTTAACAATCTTCTTGGGGTTTAAAGAACAAAAAAAAAAAACAACAAAAAACAAAACAAAAAAAAACCCTTCAACCCTTTATTAAAAGGTTTTAGATATTAAATAATATGTTTATTCAAAGATACTTTGCATGACTCAAATGCTCTTTCATAATCCTTAAAATCCTAAAATATCATAACACTTAGTAGTGTTCTTATGACTCAGGGTCAGAGTTACTCTCAAGAAAATACATTAAAAGTCTCTAAAGTGCTATATTGTAACTGTTCTAAGAAGTCAACTGGCTCTCCACTTTATTAAACAATTCACAGCATTTTTCTGGCCTGTGTGTTTCAGCTCTAAATAGTTCCCCAGCCTTATCAACCTGTTTGTGTTACGGTTGACCAAGTTCCTTGACTAAAACAGCTGGTGTCAATTATTGCAGGCAAACCAACTGAATATTTCACTAATAGGTGACATGAGCTCTGGATGGAAACCTGTTCCTGAAGAGAACATCCCTTTCAAAAAGCAAAAGGAAAAAAAAAAAAAATAGCCAAAGCTTGGTGTTCCATCTCAGTAGTGTAACTACTTATAAAAATTTGACTTTTAAAGAAAACAGTATTTTTCATTAGGTGACTCCAGTCAGAAAATGCTGCTCTCATTTCTATTCCCTCCTTCCCCCAAACCTGAGCACAGGGACCCCTCTGCAGGGAAATAGCACCAACTTCTCAGGTGCTGGTAACAACTAGTAACCCTGAACTCAAGGAGGTGAGTCGGCTACACTAGGCTGCTTATGCTGAAAAGCCTAAAGATTGTCTTTTCTCTCTCTCACTCTCTGTCCTCTTCACTTCTTTTTTTTTTTTTTTTTTTTTTTTTTTTGTTTCTGCCATGGAAGCATTGCTCATTTCAAGCATATATGTAAATATAGAGATATAGAGTTTGGGTTATATGTATTTCAGGCATATATGTAAATTTCAGGCATATATGTAAATATGAAGTTTGGGGTATATGTATCATGTATGTATTATATATGTTATGTATATATGGAGTAAAGTATTTCTATTCCTGTCACCCTATCATCGTTAACAAAAGTTTGTTCTTTTTCTCCCTAAAATTGGCTCATTCTCACCAGAAAGAAGAAATTTTAGCATATTTAACTTCCCAATTAGGCAAAGCATCATGCAATACTGGAAAAGCGGATATAACTTTGTGGCCACCATGCTCTTCTTGGCTTGTCGACGATGATTATTTACCGTTGAGTCTGCCTATCAGCTTCTCTGGATGACACATTGGCAGGGCACACTTTTAATATTATTTATGGTGTGCGTAAGCCCAGCAGGGAGGGACTGAAGTCTCCCACGAAGAGCTGAAACCTGACTTGAAGGAGCAAGTTCGCGGTGTCAAGCTACCAGAAGGTAATCTTACTCTCCACTTGATACACAAAGGCCTGCATCAGGGGTATACCTGATGCACACATCCGAGTGCGGATCTGAGTTATCAGATCTACCGGTTCCAAACAGGTGCGGGGCGGGTCACTAACCGAGAACAATGTCCGAGCCCAGCTCTCCAAACCCTATCCTCCAGATCGTCATTGGAAAAGTTAGCCCATCTCGGTGAGGTTCGCCAGACTCGTGCTATGACAAGCGAAACACACACTCCGATATCCCTCCCAATATAGTTAGTCCTCTCCTCTTTGTAAACCCCTCGCAGTGTCGTGAAGCAAAACTGAACAGCTCCAGGGAATGGAAACGCGTCTTCCGCGCAGTGTGGACTTCCCAGAAAGGAGTGGAGAGGCAGGCACTAGATTCTTCTCGGCTCCTCCAGCCCTTCGGTCTCCCCTCCCCCGCGCCCGCCCCGCACCCGCCGGGGCCGCTTACCTGCATGGGACATGGTGATGGTCTCGTTGGTGTTGGAACCCACGTTGAAGATGACCACGGCAGAGGCGTTCTGCAGGAACGCGTTCCGGATCTTATCTCTGTATGTGCAGTTGCCCTTGGGGATGAGGGCTATCCAGTTCTTGCCATGGGCCGGGACGGCGAACTTGGTGTTGGGGTCGCAGGCCAGACGGTCGTGGGCCGAGCTGGCCATGACCACCTCTCCGCGGGCGTCCTGCTTGGGCGAGTGCTCTCCATAGCGCCCGCACTCGGTCTTCTCGGTGTGCAGCTCCGCGCCGTCGCTGCCGCCGGCCGACCCAGTCCCGGGGTCCGGCGCCGGCTCGGCGTAGGTGATGTTCACGAAGGCGGTGTACCATTCCTCCTTCTCGGCCACGGTGAAGTCCAGGCAGAGCAGATGCACGAAACAAAAGGAAAGCAGCCATGTTGAGAGAGCCAGACTGCGGCACGCTTGGATGAGAGACATTGCCATCTTTATCCGCCGGGGTCCCCTCCCCGCCGCCCCCCGCGCGCTCCTCCCGACCCGTCCCTCCTCCCACCCCCGGCCAACCCCGGGTCGGCCGCCTCTCCTCGTCCTCCTCCTCCTCACTCCTGGGCCCGAGGAGCCCCGGCTGGAACGCGCAGCAGCCTCGGGGACCGGATTCCAAGCAAGCCGATTGCGCTGGTCCCTTCCCCACTCAGCCCGAGCGCGGCGGTTGCATTTTGGTTTACAGGCGCCTGGGGGGCACGGAAGGAGGGGGCGCTCGCGGCTTGCTGAGGAGTCCGGTTGGCAATCGTCCTGCTCCTTCGCCCGGCTTCTCTTTCTCTCATAGGGGTGGCAGGGGGGCCAGGAGCGTGCGAGGTGGCAGCTCTACGCCTTCCAGTCCCAGCGGGGGCGGGCGCGGCTGCTTGCAGCCTGGGGTGCTGCCGAAGGTGTCCTGGCCACCGCCGCCGAGCGTCGGGGAACGAGGCAACTGCGAGCAGGTCCGACTGCAGTCGCGGCGGCCGCTCCTGCTGCGCGCGGGGTTGCTCCGACTGTGGGCGCGGAGCTCCTTTCCTCGCGGTGGGGCTGCGTCAGGGGTACACTCTTGCCGCGGGAGGGGTAGGCTGGGGGTAATGGGAGCAAGCGGTCAGAGAGGAGTACGCGGTCTGGGTGTGTGTCTGTATGTTTGTGTGTGTGTATACTGTGTGCGTGCAAGGAGGAGCTTAGTGTGATGTCAAAGCTTCTGGGCTTCGCTTGCCTCGCTCCCTCGGTCTGTCTTTACAGGCAGCAGCGACCCCTGCCGGGTCTCAGATTCAACCCCAGTCTGCGACTCCGTCCCTATGGGAAGCAACCCCTTCACCTATGAGAACAGGAACAACTTCCTGCTCCTTAGATTCAGCAAAATATGTATGCCTCTTGTAAACAACCCGACACGTATTTTGGGATCCCATTTGTGAAGGAATTGCAGTGAACTCCCTAATTACCCGTCCTAGGGCCAAAGGCTGGTTGGTAGCGGAGTCCATCTTCTAGTGCCACTCATGGAATATCTGGAGCAGTAACTACCAAACGTTAGCCTGCATCAGCATCACTTGGAGGGTTTGTTAGAACCCAGATCGATGGGCCTCACTGCAGAATTTCTGTTTCTATAGCTCTGGGGTCAGGCCTGAAAATTTACATTTCTAACACATTCAGAGGTCAAACTGGGGACCCCTGTTGAAGAATCACTGATCTAGGGTGGGTGAAAGAATGAACTTCTTTCCTCCCTTCCGGAAGCAAACCTGTGGTATTTTATTTTTTCTTAAAGGATGGGTATTTTCTACTTTTGTAAGAAAAGAAACTGAGTAGGTATTTCTCCACTGTGTTTATTCTCGTTGTCATGACTGGTAACAGAGGACTCATGGCATCAACAGGCAAGGGAGGTTTGTTTGGGTTATTATTGTTTATGGTGTGTTCTCTAGTTGTGCATAGAGATCACAACTAGTCAGCAGAGAGTACAGTCCCTCTAGAATAATGTTCTTAAAACTGTGACACAGCACAATTCTTTTCCAATTAAATGTTTAGGTAGTTGTTAGCATCCCTTTACACCAGTTTAGCTTGGGATACCTGCCATATAATTTCCTTTAAAATATGCATGATGGTTCTCAATTATTTACATTGTGCTTTGCACCTGACATTCGTTCAGAGAACTCAGCACCAATTCATGATTAAAAAAACAAACAAACAAATTAAAAAAACACAAAAGTCCACTTTTTTTCCTAGGACCTTTCTGTTAATGACTTTCCCACAGCTTAACTTCTCTTTTTCTGGCACTATTACAAACAACTGGTGGCTGTTTCGGGCAAGCAAAGAGCCACAGCTATACCCAAATTAGAAGGAGGCACAAGGAGAACTAGTTTGAAGAATTTGTCTCTGTGATATTTTATATGCTGAATTGTATGTTTTCCTAGCTTATTCATTTTAGATAATAGGCTTCCAGGCAATTGAGATAGTGCTTTTTATATTGTTTGATGCTAAGGAGGCAAAAGTAGAGACTGCTTGGCTGCTGGTTCCTGATCTGAAGGTGTATCTATTAGCTTGAAACCCACAGCTAGTTTCTGTACACATGCCTTTAGCAAACCAGATGGTTCCCCAGACCTTTCTTATCCTAGCAAATTGTTTCCAGCCACAAAACTTGGGGAGTTTGGGCCATTAAAAATGTATGACAGGATGCCTTTTTCTTTCCCTTGGAGATTTTAGTACATGTTAGGGGCTGAAGAATGGTAGGGCCAAGGAGGCAATGGCATGGCCAGGAGATTGGTTAATTACAGGGGTATTGGCCAAATTAGTAAAATGTTGAGTAAATAGGAGTCAGGATCCTTACTATTGGAATAGGGACTTACAAATATGGAGAGAAAGAGAGCTATAAAGAACCCTAAAGTGTTGGATTAGATTTTAAATGAACGTGAACTCATTAAAAATATGTGCTGATGTAAATATACATACATATTCACACACACACCATATTGACCATAGTTTTCTCTGCTCAGAGAACCTAGAAGCAAGGAACGCATAAAATGTCCAGAAGATATTAGTTTCTAAATATCCTCCATTAACACATCAAATGTCCAGAAGATCTTAGTTTCTAAATATCCTCCACTATTTAGAGAAATGGCTGATTCCAGGGCTGGGACTGGGAAAGTACAAGGTGAACTCAGAACCTCTTGTAGAGAGGTGATCATAGCTCAGTGGGAGCCTGTCAAAAGGATACGTGAGTCAGCTGAAAGGAGCTTCCACTGTGCAAGTCTGGGACAATTTGAACATCAAAATAAATAATGATAGTAACTGATTACAACCTATTGAATAGAATATATATCCATGCTAGTATAAATGAATGAATGAATAAATAAGTGACTGAATAAATAAATGGAGAAGGTACAGCTTTTTCTTGTGGTAGAATACCAGCTAATAAATATAGGACGATTGATGGAAATAGACAGTCACCATTTGATAGCCATCAGTGATATTTGATTCAGGCAGGAATCCCCAGTAGGTACTAAGGCTAGTGGAAGGATTTTTGATGCAAAGCAAGATATTAGCCTACACTTGGAGTATCTTCTACAAAATATTTATCAATGGTGAATTTATTGACGATAACCCTAGAAGACACCAAGCTGACCAGGCAATCAAGGTGAACCTACCCAGAAGTGAAACGAATGGACATCATGTGTCTCCTGATGTGATATGGTGAGAAGAACACAGCATTCTTTCTGTGTTGTTCCTGCCAAGAATGTGTGGCCTGAGCCTGCACCTGGAGAAACACTGGATGGTCTCAAGGTGAGATGCATCCTATAAAATGAAAGGGAAAGACTGAGGAAGTGATCCAGTTTGAAAGAGACAAAAGAGACACTATAACTAAATGCAACAAAAAATCCCAGATTGGCTCTGGACCAGAAAGGAAAAATAAATGTTGGCAAAAATTGAATGAGGTCTGTGAATTGGAAGGTAATGTTTTATCAATGCTGATTTCCTGTTTGAGTTTGTAGTGTAGTTATGGAGGAGAATGTCCTTGTGGGTGGGTGGGAGGTATGCATACTGGAGTATTTAGTAGTTGTAAGTCATTCTTCTGCAACTTGTTCTTAAATGGTTCAGAAAAAGGATGATAATGGGTTTCTCTATATGTCTATATATCTATGTCTCTATCTATCTATCTCTCTCTAAAATATTGGTTTCCACTAGCCAGTCTTTCAGAGACCCTGGGTCCCAATCATGATAAAAAAATCAAAAGTCCCCTTTTTTTTTTCTGGAACATTAATGTTTCCAGCGTTGTGCCAATGATTTTCCTCTGGTACAACCTCTCTTTATCAGCAGCACTACTTGTACCACTGAGCTGGTGGCTGTTTGGGGAAATCAAAGAGTCTTCCTACACCCTCTCCCCCAAATATATAACATGCTTATAGGTAAAACATCTCTTTATTTCATTTATTCATCTAACAAACATTTATTGAGCACCTACTATGTGCCAGGCAGCATTCCAAGTATTGGTTATACAATAGGGAACAAAACATATAAGGTTCTTTTTCTTTTGGAATGTATGTTCTGGGGTGGAAGAGAACATCAAATTTTTTTTTTTTTTTTTTTTTTTACATTTTCAGTTATGTCAGATGATAACAAGTGCTATGAAGCAAGAAAACAGCAAGATAAGGAAAGGTGAGTTATTTTATATAAAGTGCTATTTTATGTCAGGGTCAGCTACTCTGATGAGGTGACTTTGAATAGAAACTTGAAAGAAGTGAGAGATCCATGTGGACATTTGGGGGAAACATAAGTGCAATGGCCATGAGGCAAAATTGTATTTGAGGTGCTTGAAGAAAAGCAAAGAAACCATTAAGGGTGGAGAGATTTTAGAGCAACAGAGAATGAGGGAAATGAGATCAGAAAGGTGGGAGGCAGATCATACAGGACCTTGCAGTACAGGGTAAGAACAGTGGGATTTCATCCTGAGTGAGAAGAGACACCTCTGGAGGACTTTGAGCAGGAGTGTGACATCATCTGATGTGTTTATTCTAACTGTATCAGGGAAACTATGGAAGCAAGAAGAATAATTAGGAACTATGACAATAGTCTGGTAAACAGACAGTAACATGCCAGGAAGGTGGCAATGAACATGAATTCTTACTATATTTTGAAGGAGGCACAAACAGGATTCTCTGATAAATTTGATAGGGAGTATGAAAGAAAGAGAGGAGTCAAGGACTCTTTAATTTTGGACCTAAGCAACTGGCAGAATGGAGTTGTCATTGTCTCAGATGAGGAAGATTGTTGAGGGAGCTGGTTGGGGTAATAATCGAGTTTTGGACATTTTATGTTCAAGGAGCCTAGAGAGATTCAGATATCCAAGTGGCAATTTCAGGCAGTTTGCATCAGCATTGATCCCAAAAAGGAAGTGACCAGATCAAAGCACGTGAACAGTTTTCAAGTTATTCACACATACAGTATTGCCAAATTGTTTTTCCAAAGGCTGGCTTCTCTTAATATACTATGCACCAAAGTAAAATGAGCTCCCTAAAATCGTTTCAGAGCTGTCACCAAGAAGACAACTTAAAGGTGAGTCTGGCTTGAGGAGACTGATTCTCTCCCAGTCAAGCAGCTAGGCCATATTAAATTAGGTTTCTACAGGGATATTTGGTGCAGGGAGATATTCATATTTTCATAAAGGGTAGAGGCAGACATTAAATGCATGTGTCTGTGTCAGAAACAAAAATCAACACATCAGAGAATGGCAGTGCCCCCATATTTCTGAGTATCAGGGAATTGGATTTTCCTTAAGAAGCTCTCAATCTTGACACTCCTTTTGCATCTTGCTGATAATGTTCACTGCATATTCAAAGACTATTTTACCGTCTTACACTTTTTTTATGAATAACACTTACAAGTACAATTCCTCCTACACATCCAGATTTTAAGGGTTTAACAAGTTTTATGTGGCAAAGTTTCAAAATATAGGGTTTGATCCATATTACATTTTCATACTACATTTTTATTGCAATTATAAAAAAAGATGCCTATTCAATTCTTCAACCTAGGTGCTGTTTCTTCAAAATAAGTTCCTAAATAACCATCCCCATGACTGAAAATGAGGAAAATGAGGAAATCTGTTGAATAATGAGTAGTAATGAGTAGCTGCAATTTTTGAGCACTTAATATATATGTTGGCATTGTTTGTTCTAAGTACTTTTCATAGACTGCACTACTTAACTCTCAGGATGCCTTTATGTGGTAGGTATCTTTATTCCTATTATATGAACAACGAATCAAACCTTGAAGGGGTGGAGATACTTACCCGAGGTCATTCAGCTTCCAAGTGGAAGTCTGACTCGATCGATCTACAGTCTTACTGGCTATCCCAGTGCACTGATATTCTTTTTATCTGAGATAGTATCCATCTTGTTCATTACCTGGACTCTGGTTTTTAACTTCACTTCTTTTGCCTCTGGCTAATCATTCACTTCAGCTCTCCTGCTGTCATTTTTACCTCATTTTTGCTTTCATCATCAACTAATTTTGTTACTGTTGCTGAGCTGTTTTGCTTCTCTGAGGCCATGTACTAAACCGTGCAGGCAAGGTAAAAGAACTTCCTGGGGTCAGTGAGCCCTGTAACTTCTGCTGCAAGTACTGCAGATGGAATTGGAAGGTTATGGAAAAGTATTTTTGGAGAATGCGCATGAAGCTTTTGAGATGCATTTCTCTGCTCTTTGTTCCCTTATTAACTTTTCAAATTTTAGAACAATAGGATACTTTGCTAGAAATAACCTTTTTTCTTTTTTTGCTCCCTTGAATTATCAAATGAATTCTTATTTGAATCTTTGATACAATTTTGACATTTAATTTGGCCCTTCTTTGCCCTTATTATTAACCAGATCACTTCCAAACAACTTCATATAGTGAAAATATTTGAGAGGCTAGATAGGGAAGGTCAACTTAGAAAAACTCATTTGGGACTTTTGCCAAAACCAACAGAAAATGTTTTTATCTCAATACTTCTCTTTTTCTTCCTTATTCGTTTTTTTTTACATTGTTTTTTTTTCAATTTTGTTCTAAATCATTAGTTTTCATTGGGTACATTTATAAAACTGACTGTTTTTCTTTTCTATTATTTTTAAGGTTGTCTTATCCTCTTTCTCTAGAAAGCTGGAATTGGGGAAAATGTATTTCTAAGCCAAGATCCACAGATTGTTGCATGCTGACAGACCATGACAGCTGTTAGACACAAGTTTCTTTAAACTCTGCTTTGTCAAAGTTACCAGAGGGGAGAGAAACCAGGCCCTTTTCCTGCCCTTTCTTTTTGGCTGTTTAGAAAGCTGTCGTTATAAATAGCTTCCCTTATATTGGGAAGATGCCCATTCCCACAGGGTTGGTAAACGGCAATAAAGCACAAGGGAGAGAGGCAGCCTGAGGCCTGAGAGGCACAGGTGTCGGAGTTTTCATCCCAGCTCTGTGCCTAATTTGCTATTTAGGTCAAGACTGCGGCATGACTAATCACTCATTTTGGCAGACCTTACCATTGGTAATAATGCCTAAACATCCATTTAGCTGTAGTCACTCAGACTGGTCACAAGATTACAGCATTAACGCATTTCCATTGACTGATTCTCTCACCACATGGTAAGAACACTGGGAAAGAACAAAGGATAGAAAATAACATTTATTTAGGTTTTCCCAGAAGCCAGGCTCTGTGCTAGTTTTCAGATAAGTTATCTAGACTGGATTCTTGCCACAATGCTACAAATAACTAACGGGAAATTCAGATCAGGCCCTTCCTAGTCTATTTTCTCTTCTGTAAAATGCAGGTGTTGGAATTGATGATTTTTACAGACCTCTCCATCTCGAACATTCTGTGGATTTCATGATTCTATCAAGTCACATACAATTCTCTTTCCTTTTCTGTTATTGTTGCTGTTCGGCTTGACTATGTCAGAGTCTCCAATTGGACCTGGGGAACTTCCTCAGAATTTCTAGTTGGTGAAACTAGCCATGCATATACTGTTGACAGAGAAAACAGGCCTCCTTTCCCTGGAAATGCTTTCCTCTTTGCATGAGTATGATAAGAATAAAACTGGGAGGAAGGTGACGGCAGCACGGCCAGCCAGGTCAGCCAGACCCACTGTGGGGAGCATTGGGGCAACAAAGCTCAAGGACAGCTCCCCTCACATCCATTATTATTATTATTTTAAAATCAAAGATGACACTACTGAGCTGACCAGTTTTGCTTTGTTTATGATTATAAACCTCACACTAGCACCGCCAGGCAACCCTACTGTTTCTCTAGTAGATTCTCTCTGCTTTGAATATTTGGTATCTTCCCTCTCTTCGCATATTTCCACACACCATTTAGTCTCCTCCTATTAGCTTATGTTCTCACCTCAAATTTTATTTAGAAAAAGGAAGCTTTCAGAACCAAAATCCCATCTCCATATCATCTGATCTAAAACCAGTCTACTTTTACACTCATTTTATCCTTCCCTATTGTTTAATCAGGGAAAACATCTTTCAGTCAACTCTTTCACTTTTGCTTAGAATCTTGTCCCCTCTTCTCAAGGACTTGGCTCTTACAATTACCCCCTCCTACTTGCATCATTTATTCCTGTTTTTTTTTTAATTAGAGAAACTTTTTATTAAAGAATACCCAAAAAATGAACCATTTTTTTTTAGAAAAAAACTAAACACACAAATTAAAATGAAGAACTTCTCTTCATAAAAGATATAATAAGAATGGAAAAAGGCAATCCATATCAGGAGGAGATAATCCCCATACAAATAACCAACAGAGGATTAATATCCAGAATATAAAAGACCCCCAATATATCAATTTTTATAAAGATATACAATCCAGTAGAAAAATATACAGAAGTCATGAAAAGGCATTTTGCAAAAGATAAGTCATGTAAGGTGATTAAAAATATGAAAATATGCTCATCCTTATTAGTAATAGCATTAATAATAAAGATGCATATTTTGACCATTGTCAGATTCTCATTAGAGTTGCAAGAATTAAGAGGTCTGACAATACAAGTGTTATAGAGGATATGGATCAATGGTGGTGGGTATGTAAACCACCAATTTTGAAAGCAATATTGCATAATGTTGTAAATGTAAACTTCCAAATTCACATAAAATGCACTACTGGGCATGTACTTTAGAGACACTTTTTACATACGCATGCCATGAGACATTTACAAGAATGACCGCTGTTGCAGTTTTTAATAGTGAGAAAACTGGAAACATTCTGCCCAATGGGAGAATGGATAAATAAATGGTGACTTGTTCACTCAATGGAATATCTCATAGTGGCAAAAATGAATAAAGTAGAAGGGGGCAAGATGGGAGCATAGAAAGGAGTGGAATTTAGTTAGTCCCCTGGAGCAACTAATAAACAACTGGGAAAAACTAGAAAATAATTTGGAAAAACTGCTGGGGACAACCGTAACTCCACACATCATACACCAACCTGGATTCCGAGGAATGCCTGAGATTGCAGCATAAAATCTGTAAGTAAAAACTGGAGAAACACACTGGGAGCCCCCTCTCCCCATGGCAGGCTGAGCTGCAAAACCTTGCTGTGGTAGTAAGCAGCACTCTCTGACCAAGCGAGTATAGCTCAGCCCAGCTCCAGCTGGGGATTTAATTAACAGATCTGGACTGCTGAATACAACCTACAAACCCCTAACAAGCAGACGGAGGCTTTTAGTGATGACTGACCTTAAAGAACCAGTGTCCCGGGAGGGGAAGCCCAGAAGACCAGCTGTTACCTCTGGCTGGTGAGTGAAACTGGGGGCTGTGGGCTGGCTCTGAAAGGGGACTTTCTGTCCCTTTTTCTCTCTCTCAACCTGAGGGGCTCAGTGGAGAGAGCCTCAGCCATTTTCAATTTGCAGTGCTGTGATCCAGACAGGGGTGGAGATAACAGAGTCAGAGAAACAAAGGAGCTATTCAAACACAGATGATAACTCACTAGGGGGTGAATCTTTCCTAAGAGTAAGGAGGTGGGGCCCCAGCTCTACTACCAGTCTTCCCTTCAGAACCAGACCCCAGAGCCTGGGGGAAAACAGCCAAAACAGAAACTAAAGGGACCACACCTCTTTACACCAATCAGGAGCAACAGGATGACAGGTGCCACCTGCTGGGCAGGTTAGGAAAAGCAGAGCAGCTAAAGACCTCAAAGGAAAGTCTGTCAATCTCTAAGACACACCTGCAGGGAGACTTGAAACTGAATATAACCCCATTCTGAGATCTGAACCCATTCTGGTCTGAGAAAATCTGATTGGGGTAACCAAGGAAACCAGATGCCTAGACAACAGAAAACTACAATCTACGCTAGGAAAAATGAAGATATGGCCCAATCAAAGGAACAAACTTACACCTCAATCAAGATACAGTTGAGATATTGTTTCACTTTAATAAAACAATCTATTAAAGATTTTCAAAGAAATACGCTAAATCAAATCAATAACCAAATCAAAAAGTTCAGGAGAGATATGGCAAAAGAGATGAAGGCTATAAAGAAAACACTGGGTGAACATAAGGTAGGAATCGAAAGTTTGAAAAAACAACTGGCAGAATCTATGGAAATGAAAGGCACAACACAAGAGATGAAAAACACAATGGAGACATACAACAGCAGATCTGAAGAGGCAGAAGAAAACACTCAGGAACTGGAGAACAAGACGTGAAATCCTACACACAAAAGAACAGATAGGGAAAACAATGGAAAAATATGAGCAGTGTCTCAGGGAATTGAATGCCAAAATGAAGCACATAAATGTACATGTCAGGGGTGTCCCAGAAAGAGAAGTGAAGGGAAAAGGGGCACAAGCAATAATAGAGGAAATAATCAATGAAAATTTCCCATTTCTTATGAAAGACATAAAATTACAGATCCAAGAAGTGCAGTATAGCCCAAGCAGAATAGATATGAACAGATCTACACCAAGACACTTAATAATCAGTTTATCAAATATCAAAGACAAAGAGAGAATCCTGAGAGCAGCAAGAGAAAAGTGATCCATCACATACAAAGGATGCTTGTTAAGACTATGTGTGGATTTCTCAGAACCATAGAGGCAAGAAGGAAGTGGTGTGATATATTTAAGATATTGAAAGAGAAAAACCACCAACCAAAAATCCTATATCCAGCAAAACTGTTCTTCAAATATGAGGGAGAGTTTAAAATATTCTCTGACAAACAGAGAGTGAGAGTTTGTGAACAAGATACCCACTTTACGGGAAATACTAAAGTGAGTATTACAGACAGATAGAAAAAGACAGGAGTAAGAGGTTTGGAACACAATATTGGGTTATGGTAGCACAGCAATATAAGTACACTGAACAAAGATGACTGAGAGTATGGTTGAAAGAGGAAGGTTAGGAGCATGTGGGACACCAGAAGGAAAGAGGAGAGATAAAGACTGGGACTGTACAACTCAGTGAAACCTACAGTGCTCAACAATTGTGATAAAACATACAAATATGTTTTTACATGAGGTAGAACCAATGAATGTCAACCTTGCAAGGTGTTAAAAATAGGGTGGTATTGGGGAAAAAAAATACAATCAGTGCAAACTAGAGACTATAGTTAACAGAAACTTTGTATTGTGCTTCATTTAATGTAACAAAGGCAATATACCAAAGCTAAGTGCCTATAATAGGGAGACATAAGGGAGGGGTATGGGACTCTTGGCATCAGTGATGTTGTATGACTCTTATTCTACTTTAGTTTAATTCTGTCTTTCCTTTTGTTGCTTTTTAGCTGTCATGTTCTTTCTTTCTTTCTTTTTCTTTCTTTCTTTCTTTCTTTCTTTCTTTCTGTCTTTCTTTCTTTCTTCTTTTTTTTTCTTTTGTCTCTCTACCTTCTTTGACTTTTCCTCCTTCTTTGCAGAAGAAATAGAGATGTCCTTATATAGATAGTGATGATGATGGTGAATACATAAATATGTGACTATACAGGGAGCCATCAATTGTTTACTTAGGATGGGAAGTATGGTGGGTGAATAAAACCATCTAAAAAAAATGGGTTAATGAAGAAACCTTGAGGGTACTATATTGAGTGAAATAATTCAGATACATAAGGACAAATATTGCATGGTCTCACTGACATGAGCTAATTATAATTTATAAACTCATAGACATGAAATATAAGTTACCAGGATATAGAACAAGGCTAAAGAATGGGGAGCGGTTGCTTATTATGAGCAGAATGTTCAATTATGATGAACTTAATTAAACTTTTGGAAATGGACAGAGGTGATGGTAGCACATTGTGAGAATAACTAACAGTGCTGAATGGTGTGTGAATGTGGTGGAAAGGGGAAGCTCAGAGTCACGTATGGAAAGTTGGAAGTTAAAAGCTGGGTATGTATAAAACAGTGAATCTTGTGGTGGACAATGTCCATGATTAACTGTACAAATATTAGAAATCTCTTTCATGAACTAGAACAAATGTATGACACTGTAATTTGAAGTTAATAATAGAGGGGTATATAGGGAAAAAAAATATCCATTGCAAACTATGCCCTATAGTTAATAGTATTTTAACATTCTTTCATCAGCAGTAACAAATGTACTATACCAATACTATGAATCAGTAGTGGAGGGGGGTGTGGTTGGGGGTATGGGAGGATCTGAGTTTTCTTTTTTTGTCTTTCTTTTCTGGAGTAATGAAAATGTTCTAAAAATTGAAAAAAATTAATTGTGGTGGTAGATGCACAGCTGTATGATGGTACCGTGGGCAATTGATTGTGCACTTTGGGTCTTTGGATAATTGTATGATATGTGAACAATCTCAATAAAATTAAATTTTAAAAAATGAATAAAGTACATCTATAAACAATATGAGTATCTTGCAAAACATAATTTTCAGTGAAATAAGCAAGTCCTATAGGGACACACCCAGCATAATTCCATTTTTATAAAACTTAAAACTAGCCAACTAAATAATATTTTGTTAAGGCAAGACTAAAAAGCAAGGGTATGATAAACACAACAGTCAATATAGCATTACCTCCAGAAGATGACAAGTGGTTGGATGGACAAAGAACTTACAGGCATCTGGATGTTGCCGGTGATGTTCTAATCCTTGGGATAGGTGGGTCACAGGTATTAATTCTATTATTATACTTTAAAACTTACCTACATTACATACATATTCTTTTGTCTGTGTCAAATATTGTATTGGAAAAGTCTATGAAGAAAAATAATTCAAATAAATTTCCAGCAGACTTCCATTTATATGTCTCATTGGATAGAAAGGTTTCCCATGGTCACGTTCAGCAGCAAGCGAAGTTGGGCAGTTTAGTTTCAGAGATAGGCACATTGCTTCTTGTCAAAATCAGCTGTGTGGCCTTGACACTGTAATTATAATTATAAATATAATTTCTCAGCCTCAGTAATGTTTCCAACTTAACGCACAGATTGTTGTTTTTAATTGGTTTATCACTACCTTTTAACTGGAATAATCCCATCATTACACAGGCATGCTCTAGTATAACCTAAAACAACAACAAGACTTCTCCTCCAGCTACTACCTCATTCCTCTTCTTTTTCATAGCAAAACTTCTCAGAAGAGTTAGCTTTAGTAACTGTCATCCCATTCCGTCCTCCACCCACTATATTCTTGCATCTGCCCAGACCACTCACTGAAACTTCCTTGGTCCCTAGTGACCACCCCTTTGACAAATCCAGTGGAAATAGTCTGTCCTCATCTAACTTAACCTCTCAGCAATGTTCGACAGGGTTGACCATAACCTTCTGCTTGACATACTCTCCTCACTTAAATTCCTCAGTACTATTCTTTTAGCTTCTCCACCCAACATATAAAGGCTGGGGTTCTTTGGAGCACTGTGCCTAAAGGTTCCTAAGGAACACAAAGGTTGCTGTGCCATCTTTTCTTCCTTGTATACTCTATTTAGGTGATCTTTTCATTTCTAATTTTAGTTATATCATCTTTAAATTGCTGGTTCCTGAATTTATTTTCCTTGAACACAAACTCTCTTTTCCAGTTGCCTAATTTACATGTCCATACTGATGATTTACGGCTACCACAAAATTAATATGTCAAATATTGTGCTCTTAATTCCTCCCATGCCTATCTTCATCATTTAATAAATGGCATCACCGTCCACTCAGGTCCTCAAGTCAGGAATCAGTCTTGATTCCTCGCTTTATCACATCACTCCCTCTCCCCTTTTACCTATTCCATCAGCCAGTTCTGTTAATTCGATCTTGAGAATATATCTCAAACCCACTCTCTTCTGTCCATCTCCCCTGTCCAGTACCCAGCCCTCATCAAGATGAATACAATCTCGTCATTGGACTGAGGGCTTCCATCCTCCATCGTGTCCACACTGCGATTAAAGTGAACTTTTTAAAATGTAAATCTGGTTGGGTTAGCCACCTCTGCTCCATTAAATAAGTCCATGACTTTTGTGGTCTGCCTCCTGCCTTACTTTAGTCTGGTGCCATTCTTCCCATTGCTCCAGCCACACTGGTTTTCATTTAGATCCTCATACTCAACAAACTTTGATCCCACTCAACTCAGGGCTTTTCCACATTGTATTTCCTACATCTGGAATGCTCTTTCCTTCACCCTTCATAGGGCCAATGCCTTTTCCTTTAGTTTTAAATGATGTCTTTTCAGAGGCACTTGCCCCTAACCACCTTCTCTAGAATAAATCCACCCTCAAGTATTGCCTTCTAAATTCGTTTCTCTTTGAGGGTTTAATTACAATGTGTAAGTTTCAAAAAATTTTTCTCTGCTACTTGAATGATGTTCATTGACATCAGAGTTCAGAGTTCTAGGCTCAGTTCTAGGCTCTGTGATCAGTGTCTGGCACATAATAAACTTGTATTAGTATTTTTAAAAATTAGCAGAAGTTGCTGGGAGAAAAACAAAGTGTGTGGGAGAAAAGCCAAAAATCCTTACTATATTGGATTTATGTGGGGTTTAACCTTTTGTTTGGAACTATAACCACTGTTTGACTAGATAAAACTTTGTGATCTATAATTTGAAATGCATTTGCTCAAAAGCTGGTATTCCAAAAACACAATTCTGATCCTTACAATGCATGAGAGACCATTCTTTCCAATCCACTTGCCAGCAGCTATACCACACTGATAAAGACCGTTTTGTTGAAATATTCGACAATTTAAATAGTCATACTGCACCCAGTTGCTTGAATGTCTGATTCTTAGTGATTTTTGCTTTTGAGGAGACTAGTCCACCTGTTTGGTGATATGTGAATTCTAGGTGGGAGAATAGCCTCCATCTCAGACCTTTTGACTGATTAGCTCAATCTGTTATGTGATGTTCATTAACACTTTTAGGAGCATGAATGCTCTCAGATGCTGGAAAATTTAGAACAGAGATGATTCTTTCTCTCAGTGAGAAAAGGTAAAGATGGGCTAATTAGTTATATTTTTTTTCATCAAAGAAAAATACTTATTTTGGATGATATTTTCTACAGAACTTCATGGTTCTTTCCTAAATACTTGAAATTAGTGTCATGAAAGGAGGGACCCAATCTCTATCCCCAAGGCTTAGAAAGAGCTGGTATATAAGTGGGTGCTTAATAAGAATAAATTAGAGGAAAGAAGGGAAGAGGGAAGGAAAGGAGGGAGAGAGGGAGGAAGGAAAGACAAAAGAGCACCCCAGCCTGGACATTACATATGGACATTTCCCTAAGGTCCATATTGAAGTATAGCACTGGTCATTTAATGCATTTACTTCACATTTGTATTGCACAGAGAACAATTGGTATGGATTTAAAAAATCAAGTATAATAGAAAGTAGGACAATTAAAAAAAAAAGAAAATTAAATCAATTAAAAGGAGTAGAAATAAAAATGTGAACAAATAAGAATGAATAAATTACTTCTCTTACATGCTCAATTTCCTTATAGGACATAAAAAGAAATATGTTGTATTGTCTTTTTAAATTTATTTTTATATTTTTATATAATTTAAAAACTATTGTTTGGTAAAAGAATGGAAACAGTATGTCTCTACAGATACATATTTCCTTATAACTTATTTCAATATATATTCACCATATTATTCATTGTGATTATTATTGTAGAATAATAATCAATTCTCTATCTCTTTTGTAAAAAAAAAAAAAAATGTTCAAAATGGCCATTTCTGCACTGACTGTAAAATTCAAAGGCAGACTCCCTCCTATGTGGGATCCGACTCCCAGGGGTGTAAATCTCCCTGGCAACGCAGAGTATGACTCCCGGGGATGAATGCGGACCCGGCATCATGGGACCGAGAGTATCTTCTTGACCAAAAGGGGGATGCAAAATGAGACGAAATAGTTTCAGTGGCTGAGAGATTCCAAATGGAGTCGAGAGGTCACTCTGGTGGACATTCTTATGCACTATATAGATAACACCTCTTAGGCTTTAATGTATTGGAATAGCTAGAAGTAAATACCTGAAACTACCAAACTCCAACCCAGCAGTCTGGACTCCTGAAGACAATTATATAATAATGTAGATTACAAGGGGTGACAGTGTGATTGTGAAGAACTTGTGGATCACACCCCCTTTATCTAGTGTATGGATGAGTGGAGGAATGGGGATAAAAACTAAAGGACAAATGGGGTGGGATGGGGGGATGATTTGGGTGTTTTTTTCACTTTTATTTTTTATTCTTGTTCTGGTTCTTTCTGATGTAAGGAAAATGTTCAGAGATACATTGTAGTGATGAATGCATAACTATGTTATTATACTGTGGACAGTGGATTGTATATCATGGATGATTGTATGGTGTGTGAATGTATTTCAATAAAACTGAATTTAATAATAAAAAAAAAAAAAGGAAGTACACCTTAAAAAAAAGAAATTCAAAGACAGAGCATTAAAACATTATACAATAGAGGCATTTCTTAGAAGCATATAAAATGGAGATAATAAAGGTACCTCAAAAATAGAAAGGCTAAAACTCATTTATGTAAAGTATTTAGTTAGGTGCTTCCTCATAGTAAGCATCAAGTAAGTATTAGCTATTACTGTTACAACTTACTCCTACTCTAACGGCTACTTATCAGGCATTAAATGAGGACCCTAAATGTTCAATGCTCTATAGTAGAACAAATAGTTGACAAAGCCCAAGAGATAGAGAATAGCAATGTATAATCATATATGCATATATATATATATACACATATACATACACATAGCTGCAGGAGAGATCTTGAGAATTTTTTAAAATTTACATTCAGATATAGGTATTTAATCAGAACTAAGTGACAGTACGAAATGTGTGTAGATTTCAGATTTTGAGTCGCTTCATCCTGAATTCTCAACTTCCATCCTTAGATTTACTGATGATGGATGCAGGAGGAAGGACAGTCAAAGCACTTTATTTGAGTCAGGATACCAAACTTTGGAATAAGTCAATATTTTCAACCTTGGCCACACTTTAGAATCACCCAGATAAATTTTTTTTCTTTTAATGTTTAAAAGCCAAATACATGCAGAGATTTGGATTCAATTGATCTGGGATGGGGCTCTGATAATGATAATTTTAAATGCTCCTCAGGTACTTTTAATGTGTGACCAGGTTGAGAACTGTTTGGATAATTGAAAAACAAAAAAAAAAAGTCAGGGTTTTTAAAAACATTACTTGATAATAACTGTAATACATCAATTCCTACAGTAGTCAGTGTTCACAGTTGGCTAAATAATTTCCTAAACTTGACCTATTATTAGTTGTATTGTCATAATTTTTTAATGGAAAATCAAACTACACAGAATTAAACAGTTACAAAATATTACTAAGGTGATAAAAAAAGAAATAAACACTGGCCTATCAAGAAATAAATACAAATTGAGTTAGAAATATTTTTGCTTAATATAAATAAGATTACAACTAATAAAATATGCAAAATACAGAAAATTAAGAAGCTCTACTTAATATGAGGTATCAGTAAGGAAATATAAAACTGTTATAAGGACAATTTTATAAAAAGGAACTTAGAGGATCTATGGCTAAAATATACATTTTATACATTTCCAATTAGCAGGAGTGTGTGTGTGTGTGTGTGTGTGCGTGCATGTGCATGCATGTGTGTTTGCTTGAATACTGCATCTGACCATTTATCACAGAATTACTTCTGAGGGCTAGACAATGATTTATACCTTATTTCAAATCTTGCTTTATTTGGCACTAAATTAAATATTTGTTAATACAAGGTATTAAAAAATCTATTTTTCTGGTTTATAGACAAAAAAAGACATAAATCCTACCAATTGCCCAACCTCTCTGTTCACCAAGGTAGAAGTTTTTCATGGGTCAGGGCATCTGTGGAAGACTGTATCTTGTGGAAGATCCAACGCTCAGTTTCCACCAGTGATCAGGTTCCCAACTTTTATGTACTGTGGAGACTTTGACGAGTCAAGTTATGTCTCAAGGTATCATTGCGTCAGGATGGATATAACACAGCTGCCTCCACGTATGTCCAGGGTTCAGTATCCTCCCACTTTTCACTTACTGCTCATTGGGGCATAACCAGCATCTCCTTGGCCCCTTTTCCTATTATATCAAAAGGGAGCACTTAATTTTCCTGCTTAAATCTTTCTAGGACCCAGGAAAAGGAAATTTTATCTAACCAACAATGGGATCTACTTCTTTATGTTGCTTGGGGATACACATTTAATGAATCAGAAAGATGGTTGGTCCTGTTTACTAAGTCACAGTAATATTTTAATTCATGTCACATTCTGAACCCTAATGATAGAAAATCTCACCCTATTTTCCTAAGAAGGAAAAACATCTGCAGGAGAAAAGTTCCTTATAGAGATTGAAACCTTCTTTGACACCATTTTTCCCAACTCCCAATATTATATGACTAGAGAAATAATAATTGTTCACTTAATTTAAGGACTGTTCACTAGATCATTCAAAGAATTTTAATTGCATTTTTTTTTGGGGAAAAGACAATCAGCTTATGAGTATAATCACATATCATGAATCAGCTATCTTAAATCACAGCTTAGACATTCTCCTCATTCATGAAACTGGGCTTCCACCTTGGAATAATTAGGAATAATGTATATCAACTTCTGTAATTGACAACAATATGGCTCATGGAAAAACTTGTTGAGAGTGCAATGGTGAAAATAAGTCAACATTTTTGATGATGCTGTACACTGCTCCTTACACAAAGTTGCCATTGAACAGTAGCCAAAATCTGGAGCATGCTCAAATATGAAGCCCACCAAATGGCCCTACTGGTAAACCATCTTGTAGTTCCTACATCTCACTCAAGGCTACTCTATTATCCATACCGTTAGTACTATACAATCTGTTGGAGGTTTAAGGTGTCAATAAGTAACACCATTTATCCATTCCCAAGATTAGAACAAATGGAGATATAGACATGGAGTCAGATAGATGGAAGTAATGTATTAATTTTATTACTGGCAAAAGCTCTTTGGAGAATGTAGCTATATCTGTTATGTTCTAATTTGCTAATGCTGCCGGAATGCGGAACACCAGAAATGGACTGGCTTTTATAAAGGGGGTTTATTTGGTTACACAGTTATAGTCTTAAGGCCATAAAGTGTCCATCTTCAAGGGGTACCTTCACTGGAGAAAGGCCATTGGCATCCGGAAAACCTCTGTTAGCTGGGAAGGCACATGGCTGGCAACTGCTCCAAGTTCTGGTTTCAAAATGGCTTTTTCTCAGGACATTCCTCTCTAGACTTCAGCTTCTCTCCAAAATGTCACTCTCAGTTGCTCTTGGGGCGTTTGTTGTCTCTTAGCTTCTCCAGAGCAAAAGTCTGCTTTCAAAGGCCATCTCCAAAATGTCTCTGTAAGCTGAAGCTCCTCTCTCAGCTCCTGTGCATTCTTCGAAGTGTCCCTTTTGGCTGTAGCAAGGTCGCTCCTTCTGTCTGAGCTTATATAGTGCTCTAGTAAATTAATCAAAGCCATGCTGAATGGGTGGGTCCACAGCTTCATGGACATTATCTAATCAGAGTCATCACCCACAGTTGGGTGGGTCGCATCTCCATGGAAACACTCAAAGAATCACAATCTAATCAACACTAATATGTCTGCCCACAGAAGATTATGTCAAAGATAATGGTGTTTTGGGGGATAAAATACATTCAAACTGGCACAATGACTAATGCTTTTTTTTGTTTGTTTGTTTGTTTTTTAACAAACTCTAAAATTACAGTGGTTTACTACAACAAAATTTCTTTCTTTCTCATGTAAAGTCCAATAATGATGCCCCTAGTTGGCAGGTGGCCTTCAACATGGTCATTCAATGGCCTTTTGTAGGGCTTCAGAGCCTTCTGTTGAATTCTGCATGTCTGGTCAGTACACTAGAGAGGAGAGACTGTAAAATAATTGCATGGGAGTTTCTATGTGCCAGCCCTGAAAGTAGTATGCATAAGTTTAACACACATTCCATTAACTAGTATTCAGTTACATGGCCTAACCTAACTAACTGTGAGGAAGGTTGGGAAATTTAGTCTAGCTCTATGCCTGCAAGGTAGAGGAAAGGTACTTATGTGAAAACATGTGAGTCTGGGCCAAAGTAACTAGAGGCATGCCAAGAGGGCTTGCTAATATTTCCTTCTTGATTTAAGCAAACTTATTCCTGAACAACAACAGAACATTCCTGAAGGGTACAACTTACATCACTAACCCTATAGCATGGCTGGGAGAGAGGCTCAGAGTACACTCTCTCTGTAGGTAGGAAAATGCCAGAGAGAGGGAGGAAAGGCTGATTCAACATGACTAATTCCTTTCTCCAATCAATGAGAGGGAGAGGAAAGAATCCAGGAGTGCTACTTTAGGAAAAAATTCACTTGGAAACATAAGGAGTTGAACAAAAGCTCAAAAAGTTGAATAAAAGCACTGGAACCTATAAAGATGTGTGATTCCTTGGTTTCTTCTTCAAAACCATACTTTGGTTGGTGATGTCCCCAAAACATCTTCTTATGTCTTTTCTTAATTTGGGGATGCAATGTAATAAAACCTTTCGAGTAGAAAACTAATTTCAGTTATTTTGAGAGTCTTGAATTTCTTTTGAAATACTATCTTCATAACTTTGCCAGATTTTATGTATACACACATGCATAAATTTTCTGAAATTCTTTTTGGAATAAGACAAGCTATAGTAACTAGTAACTAGTTATCATTTGATCATTTGTAACAAATGTTCCACAACAATGCAAGGTTTTAATAATAGGTGGTCTATGGGAATCCTGTATTTTAGGAATGATTGTTCTGTAAACCCACAACTTCTGTAGTACAGAAAAAAAAAAAAAAAAAAAAGGAGAATAATCAAGACACAGTATAAGCAAACAAAGTTAGTTTCAGGTCATCAATTGTCTGTACTCTGGAGGCAGAATATATACTATTTTTGCTTTCCATAAAAAAAAAAACCTCGTACAATTTATTGAATACGTTAGACTTGGTTGGGAGAAATTAAAAACCATTTTTAATTTTTCTCTTTGTCAGGTCCTCATAGCTTTTCACTCTTGGATGGTAACAAATTCCTGCTGTTTCTTTTTCCTGGTACTGAAAAAGTCCAACCCAGTCTGTTTTCAAATCTTTGGTCTTTTTCCTTCCTCCATCCCAGCCCACATCTGTTTAGCTCAGAAGCTGCAGTGGAAAAGGGAAGGCATGGTGACTTTCTTCTCTCTTCCTTGCTGCACCCCTTTCCTACTTGCTAGCTGCTGTTCTGCACCACTGTCCACCTCCTCCCACCCACTCTGAGTAAGGTACCCAGGGGAGAAGGGAGTTTAGAGGAACCTTAATATAGTGGTTGCATCTAAAGTGAATGCGGAGGCTGCAACCTACCATCAGCACACTCTGTGTCGAACGCTCGTGGCTCTTTCTCCTTTGGTTGCTTTGGTTCCTTTGGTTCCTTTGGTTGCTTTGATCCACTCAGGATCCTCTTTCTGCATTTCCATATTGCATATCCAACCAGCTGGTGGTTTTATTCTCCCTCCTCAGCCCCTGGCTTTCAAAGGTCCACCTACAGAAACTCTCTGTATTCTTGGAGATCGAATAGGGAAACAAAAATGAACAGGCCTGCCTTGATGAAGCTAATGTCTTAGTACAGAGAGACACCGCATTAAGCATTTAATTCAACATATTTTCTCTAGGGTCTGAAGCTCTCCCTGAAACGTTTTAAATTATGTTTTCCTTTATTCCATGTAAAAATAATTATATGCAAATTCTGTATCAACTGGGTGAAATCTTGATACAGGATTTCAGGGTCCCTCATCAGTATTTCTGATTGCCTTGGTGCTATATAAATCCTCCTGAACTGTCACAGTCTAATGACAGAAGAATGGAGATGGGTATAATATATAACACATAAATGATGAATTAGCACTAAGAAGAAGTCAAATTAAATCACAACATGATTCACTAATAAAGTTTTGCAACAATTCTTATGAAGAAAAAGAGTGGAAAAATGGTCTTTACATGACAAAATAGCACTCTCAAAGGACTTGCATTTTAGCAATTGGTACCATATTCATATTGCAAGCAGAGTTTTAGTTTCAGCAGAACAATATCATCAGTTAATGACCACTTCTTCCTTTCACTTGCTCAGGGAAAAACTGGTGTTATCTTTAACTCCTTCCTTCCTTTCATACTCATATCAAATGTCTCAGCAAACACACCAGATTCTGACCATTTGTCACCATCTCCACTCTGTCATCCTGGTCTGAGCCACAACCATCTCCCAGTGTTGTTCAAATAGCTTCCTACCAGGTCCTTTATTCTGTCCTGGCCCACGTTACGGAGCAGCTAGAGCAATCCCCATGAAAACATATCAGGTGATGTCACTCCTTTACTCACTTACCCCTGAGTAGCATTCATCTCACTCAGCGGCAAAGCCAAAGGCTTTAGAATGACCTCTAACACTTTTCATGAACTGGCTCCGCCATCCAATATCCCTACATCTCCCTGGTTGCCCCTTTAAGATCATCTTTGCTCACTCCACTGTAGCCGCAGTGGCCTCCTTGCCGGTCCTTAGACATGCCACATTTGCTCTCACTTCAAAGCTCTTCCTAGCTCTCTGCATGGCTCACCGCATCACCTCCTTTGATTCTGTTCAAATCTCTGCTTTCTTGATCATGCGCTTAAAAATTGACACACTCCCCATTTGCATTCCCTACATCCTTCCTTGCTCTTTTTTTTCCCCAACTGTTCTCCATTTAACATACTGTGTAGTTTACTTTTTATTGTCTTTCTCTCTTTCCCTCACTAGAATTTCAATTCAGTGAGGTTGGATTTTCATCTATGTTCTGTTCCATGGTGACTCCAGCACTGGAAATAGTTCCTTAAATACAGCAGGCACTCAATAAACAATTCTGGAATGAATGAATGAATCAGGTATGTTAAATTAATTTTGGGGTTTGTTATTTGATTTGTAAATACTTTTGTTTTTTTATGGTCAATAAGAATTACAAGAATAAACCTAGCTTTGTGTTTGAACGTATTTAAGTGATATTACAAAAATAATCTAAGTCGATATTGGGAGCCATTAAGAATGTTTTATTGTAAAAGAGGTTTACATAATTATTACACTTTACTCTTAGAGATACCTTTTTCTAGATTGGTTGTTCGTAATCAAGAAGAATCAGAAAATTGGAAGAATATTAGATTTGGAAGAAAAGTTAGATAGTATCTAATCTAACATTTCCTTTAAAAATAGAATAGAACAATTCCTGGCATTATGGGAGATTATTTTGTTTTTTATTCTTCTGGGTCTTCTGTTTTCCAATTTTTGTTTTTTTTTTTAATTTCTTGGGCAAGAAAATGATGTTCCTAAACTTTATAACATTTGTATTTATAAATAATTCAGATTTCCCTGAGGAAGGCAATGTGTTCCCATGATAAAATGAAATTATTCACAGAAATTTCTTTTACTATGCCTAGCTTCAAATTGCATTCAGATGGAAAAACTGTTCTAATTGATTTAGCAGATAATGATTGTTGGGAAATATTTGTTTCTTGGAAAAATTCATGACGTAAGTCTGCCATGTGTTCTTTCACAAATCTTTCATTGATGTCCAAAGAAAATGTGGAATTTAGTAACAATGATAAAACTGTCATTTACTCAATTTTAACAATGGTCTTTATGTAACTTGTTAACCCCTCCCAAGCAGTTTTGGAAACACTATTATGAATCAATTAGAAACATGTGAAGGCTAGTGCTGTGAAGTTATATTTACCACTGGGATTCTTCAATAAAACATGGCCAGAATAAAATCCACTTAAGAATTTAGTTTATTCTTATTATGCTTATGTACCCCAGAGTGGATTAAATACACACCGTGAAATTTTATCCAGTCAAATGGAAAGAAAACATGGGCAGTTCTTTTCAAAACTTTTAAGTTGTGAGATGACTGTAGCTACATAATTAGTGTTGGAAGGGAATATTCCACTTTCTTAATAAAATGAATATGGAAGATCTGGATATTATTTTGGCCTGTGACATGACTTTGATACCTTAATATAGTACATTTCAAATGACAAAGTGCTACCCATTTGCTGTATAAAGCAGGTGAAAATTATACACAAGATGTAATGAGATCTTCTTGACTCTTCTATTGACTTTCTCCCCTTTCTTAGGATTGGCTATTAATTCCATCCTGCCCCAGAGAATGTTTGAGATATATTAACCACTTCTGGGGAACAAAAATGAGAGTTCAATTTATTTATTTTTTGTTATGAGGCTAAACTTCGCTTCATCCTGCAACATGGATGTAATATCTTGCGATGAGAAGAATATTAAATTATTAGCTTGATTATAATTCAAGACAGTGTTTTTGAATGTCCCCAGGAATTCCTTATTTTTTTATACACTTTGCTTATAATATACATAATTATGTTCTTCTTTCCCTGCCCGAAGCTGAGAAAGGGTTTTAATTCTTGCATATACTAGTGTTATATAGTCATTAAAATGTAAAAACACTTTTTGGAAAAGTTGGTGGGGAGGGGAGTTGAAACAATAATGGCAAGTCTTCAGTTGAACATGAACATTTGCCTCTCCAAGTAAAGAGGAGAGTGAGTGGGTGGATGACAAAGAAGGTATAGAATGGTCCAGAGGGATGTAGGGTGTTCATTACCAATTTTTGTATTTGTTTCCCTGCTGGACTGTGGGATCCCTTAGAACAGAGATGACGTCTAATTTGCCTTTGAACCCACTACTCTTTGAGCATAGGAGGTTCTCATGCATGCCTAATGGATGGATCAGTAGTTAGGGGGGTATGTAGCAGTAAGCACACACTGTGGAATAAATTTTGGTTAAGAAAGGAGGTTTTGGAGTCAGAGTGCCTGGGTTTGAATCCCAAATCTGCCAGGTACTATTGTCTGCTCTTGGGCAAGTTCATATGTCTTTATGCCTTGGTTTCCTTGTGTGTAAAACAGAGATCATATTATACCTACCTCATTAGTTTGCTGTGAGTATTAAATGAGTTCATTCATGTAAAAGCACTTGGAATAGTTCCTGGCACATAAAAGGCACTTGGGAAGTCTTTGCTATTAAATTAATCATTTAAAAAATGTCCAGAGAGTATGCAACGGGGGAAGCCTTGCCCTAATAATTGATATAAAGCAGAAAGACTATGTCCAGATGATAGTGCTATCAGTTCTTTGGCCAAATTCCAACTGTGTTCTTACCACATAAGTAGCCAAATCCCCTCACTCTGGGGAGAGGAACTGGCTTTTATAAAACTAAAGCGGTCCTTTGTAGCCTACATAATAAAGAGAGAGGTCATTGCACCCTTCCTTAGCCTGCCTGCCTGTAGCACCAACCCATTTTTTTTAGTAGGGTTTGTTAAGGCAAGCAGTTCTCACAATTTATTGGGTAATGACTGTATTTAGATTAGTAGGATAAATACTGAGGAGTTAGGAAAGGGTTGAGAATAGCCAGAGAACAGACATCCTGACAAATAAATGGAGGCCAAATTCTCTGCCTTGATTGACCTTACAATCCTGGTGTGAACCTAGAGAGAAAGAATATGTTCACATCCAACATATCTGAAACTTAAGCAGCTATACTTAAAATGCTGACCATAGACTTGAATGCAAAGTTGACATAAACACACACACACACACATACACACACACACAACAGATTAAACAGGAGAAAGCTTGTCTGAGAAGATAAGCATCAGTAAGATTTGCATGATGAATAGATATAAATTGGTAGAAACGAGGAAAAGAGAGAAGTCTTTATTCAATGAGATCCTACGTTCCAGACATAGTATCTCATTTAATTCTAACAATAACCCTAAAGGTGAGTAGAGGTAACTAGCTCCATGCCTGGAACAAAATGACTGTGTGTCTATTCACATGCACACAAAGATGTTGGGTGATGTCATCTTTCATCAAACTCTGATATTTTACCGATATCCTCCGTAAAGATGCCTCTTTTATCTGAAGTCTTGTCTTTCCTCTGCTTTGGAAATTTAATTGTGGCTATCTGAGCATGGGCTGATGATATTCCAAAGAAAAGAGTCCATAGAAGTCCAGGCATACCCAAGCCTAGAGGCCTCACACAATGGCAACACCTTATGGACTATGTAAGGATACTTTCAGCTGCAAGTTACAGAATTCCTACCTAAACATGGTCAAACAAACAATGGACTTAGTATCTTATGTAGCAAGAAGTCCAGAGGTAGACAGTTCTAACGTTGGCTAAGTCCATAGTGCAACACTGTCATCCAGAACCCCCCTGCTTCACAGCTCTTGCTCTGCCACCCTCAGGCTGTCCTCCATGTCTCCTCTCATGGTCACACATAGCTGCAGCAGTTTCAGGTGCCACCTGCAAACATGACAAGATTCAAAACAGAATAAGTGTGTGAATTCCTATAAACTCCCCTTAAATAGCTAGAAGAAACCTTCCCTAGAGTGGCCACACATGCACTGCCCCCAGGAAGACTTCAGATCCCATTGACTGGGGTTGGGTCATAGAACCATGGCTAAATCCAGTCACTGAGAAGGGAATGGGTATTAAGATTGAATTAGCCAATGATGTTTCATGGAACTGGCTTGGAGAAGAGGTTACTTTCCCTTAAGAGAGTGAGCCCCAGAAAAAAAAAAAAAAAAACCTAAGTCTCTGCCTGTAAGAAGAATGAGGAAGGAAGTTAGTGACCAATGGTGTCTGCCTCCATGAGTTCGCCATACTCTAGGAGGATTTTGTGTTTCTTTTTTCCAGACCGTTAAGAGTAGACTTCATATTTCAGCTTTCAGATGATAGTCTATTTCTCCTATTCTTGAGACTCTTTTGCCCATTTCCATACTGGTCCCATATACTTTCACTTTATTGGTATGTTTTTAAAACTCTAAGGCAGGAACCATACATGATAATAGTATATTATCATATCACATGTGCCAAGTGTGTGATAATATAAAGAGTACTCCTATATATAGTTTAGTGTCATGATTTCTCAAAACAGTGCTGAGAACACCAAGTCAAAATGGTCTTGCCCAGGGTTGAAAACCTTTTAAGTTTCTTTTTTTAATGCAATTTTATTGAGATATATTCACATACCATACATATTCTAAAGTGTATAACCAGTTGTTCACAGTATCATCATATAGTTGTACATTCATCACCACAATAAATTTTTTGAATATTTTCATTACTCCAAAAACTAAGAATAAGAATAGGAATAAGAATAAAAATAAAAGTAAAGAGGAACACCCAAAACATCTCCTTCTCCTTCCCCCCACCTATTATTCATTTACTTTTTGTTGCCCTTTTTTTCTACTCATGGTGGATGCATCCTTGGTGTCTCCACAAACTTTTCACAATCACACAGTCACACAGTGTAAGCTATATAGTTATACGATTGTCTTCAAGAATCAAGGATACTGGATTGCAGTTCAATAGTTTCAGGTATTTCCTTCTAGCTATTCTAATAACCTAAAAACTAAAAAGGGATAGCTATGTAACACATAAGAATAACCTCCAGAATGACCTCTCAACTCCATTTAAAATCTCTCAGTCACTGAAACTTTATTTTGCTTCATTCTCTTCCCCCGTTTGCTCAGGAAGTCTTTCTCAATCCTCTGGGGGTCATGTCCTGCATTGCCAGGGAGATTTACACCCCTGGGAGTCATGTCTCATGTAGGAGGGAGGGCAGCGAGTTTATCTGCTGAGTGGGCTTAGACAGGCCACATCTGAGCAACAAAAGAGGTTCTCTGGGGTGACTCTCAGGCACAATTATAAGTAGGCTTAGCCTCTCCTTTGCGGTAACAAACTTCATAAGGGTGAGCCCTGGGATCGAGGGCTTGGCCTACTACACTGGTAGTCTCCAATGCTTGCAAGAATATCAGGAATTCCCCAGGTGAGGAAGTTTAATATTTCCACATTTTCCCCAGTTCCTTGAGGGGACTTTGCAAATACTTTTTATTCTGTGCCCAAATTACCTTTGTATTTATTGGGGTTTCATGCTAACCTGTACAAACCAACCAGATCTCATCCCCTATTCAAGGTTCCATGTAATTATGGTGTTTGAATAAACTGACCACACAATTTAAATTGTATAGAGCGCTGCAGAAAATACAGATTTTGCACCAAAAAAATATCTCTTCCTTTGTCTCACACGGAAGTTGAGGTTTTAGAACACAGTCAATATCATCCTTTTCCCTTTAGTCTGATTTACCTTAGTTCTAATCAAGTCCATTTCGTTCATTTCTCTAATTGAAGTCTGAACTCTTTTCAGCCTCTTTAACATTTGCTGTATGGAGTAATACTGACATTCATAGCTGCCAAACTCTGGCTCTGAGTCTTACGTGTCATACAAGTACCTGAAGTTCTAGGGACCAACCAGGTTATATACAAACAGCTCAGCATCTCAAAATTTAGAGATAACCATTACAACTCATGAGTGGATGTGACTGCTATAAGAGTTTACAATCTAGGAACCTTTACCATAGCCCTCCCCTGGTAACCTATGCTCCCAGATTCAATTCTCAGAGTCTGCACATTATGGTTAGTCCATAATAGTGAGGCATTATTATGTTTGTATTTTCGATTCTGCCTTATTTCACTCAACATATTGTCCTCAAGGTCCAGTCACCTAAGTGCATATGTCACAACTTCATTCCTTCTTGCTGCCGCTCAGTATTCCATTGTATGTATACCTTTTAGGTTATTGTATTTGCTTTACAACATGGGTCTTCTGACTCTTTGTGCAGCTCTTCCATTCTCCCCCTCCTAATGCTTAGAACAGTACCAACAACATCATACACACTCAATACAGACTTTTGTTAAATACATGGGCTAACATTTAAAATCTGGAAAAGTGTGCATATCATTTCTGTATTCTTTTTTGCGAGGGAGGATGAGAAAGTATAAAGCAGTGTGGCAAGTCAGCCACTGGAGGTCACTATTATTTCATAAAAGGAGAATTTGTTAATCAGAGAGAATAGCCTTACCCTGTTTAAAATTCCAAGTGAAATGGTGATGGTTTCTGTTATATAACATTTACTGACTATTTTTGAAGCTTTGGGAATTACAAGTATAGAGCCTCAGCATGGTGTATTAATGTTAATCTTATGTGGACACTCTGCTGAAACGACAAAGCCATTTTTTTTCTGTGATGGCCCCCTTAATTATAATTGCCATTTCTTGTTTATAATATAAAATTGGTGGGATTATTTAGTTAGCTCATGAATTTCCTTCTTCAAAGTTGTTGGTTTTTTTCCCAACTGCTGTATTCCTGAGGAAGAGCTGAGGACATAATTTGAGAGACATTTAGAACTCAAACCCTCTTTGTCCCAGGACTGCCCTTCCAATTCATTCACAGATATTGGAAATGTTACTGTTATGGTTTGCTAAAGCTGCTGAAATGCAATATACCAGAAATGGATTGGTTTTAATAAAGGGGGTTTATTAGGTTACGACTATACAGTTCTAAAGCCATAAATGTGTGTAAACTAAGGCATCAACAAGAGGATACCTTCACTGAAGAAAGTCCGATGGCATCCAGAACACCTCTGTCAGCTGGGAAGGCAAGTGACTGGCATCTGCTGGTCCTTTCCTTCCAGATTGCATTGCTTTCAGCTTCTGATTCCAGTGGCTATCTCTTTAAGAGTCTGTGGTTTCTCACTTAAGTTCTCTGGGGCAAACTCTGGGCTTTATCTCTTAGCTTAGCATCTCCAAACGCCTTTCTGTCTGCATTTCCAAGCATCTGGGTTGGTGTCAGCTCTGAGTTCTCTCTCCCTGAGTTCTCTTAAAGACTCCAGTAAATTCATCAAAACCCACCTTGAATGGGTGGGGTCACATCTCCATGGAAACAACCTAATAGAAAGGTCCCACCCACAATAGATTTGCCCCAAGAGTGGATTGAAAGAACATAGTCTTTACATAGTCTTTTATGGGGTACATAATAGATTCAAACCAGCACAGTCACCATTAATTCTTTCTTCCTTTTTGTTAAGTTTCTGTCCCCACTTTGAGTGCCAGCTCCAGGAAAGCATTGCCCAAATTGGTATTCCTCAAAATATGTATATCATGAAATATCCCATAAAAATGAGTCTTCCTCAGTCAAGTAAGTTTACGAAATGCTGCAAACTACAGCCCACTTCTGGAGCTGCAAAACCACATTTGCATTTCAAATGGAGAGACTTCAACAGCAAATTAACCCTGGGCATCACTATGTTCAACTAGCTGTTTCCAAATCTTTTGATCAGAGGTTAGCAAACTTTTACTGTAAAGGGTCAGACAGTAAATATTTTAGGCTTTGGCCATCCTGGGTCTCTGTCACCACCACTCAAATCTGCCTATACATGGATGAGCCCTTGACTTCCCTTTTAGTGCATTGCATTGGATTTGGGCAGTTTTTATAGTTAATACAGTGACTATAAATATATCTTCTGTCTCACATAACTTATTATCTTTACAGGTTGCCATTTCACATTATTATTTTCAGCTTCGGAACTTTGGGATAGTTACTGCACATTTCTGTACCTCAGTTTTCTCATCTGTATAATAATAAACATGTCTTACAGGATTGGTGGGAAAATTAAATTTCATACATGCAAAACACTTAGAACCTGGCACATGACAACCTCTTAGTATTAAAAAACACCTGTTCTGGTTTGCTAATGCTGCTGGAATGCAAAACACCAGAAATGGATTGGCTTTTAGAAAAGGGGGTTTATTTTGTTACACAGTTACAGTCTTAAGGCTGTAAAGTGTCCAAGATAAAACATCAACAATCAGGTATCTTTGCTGAAGGATGGCCGTTGGTGTCCGGAAAATGTCTGTTAGCTCAGAAGGCACGTGGCTGGTATCCGCTTGCTCCCAGGTTGTGTTTCAAAATGGTGCTCTCCAAAATGTCAGTATCAGCTTCCAATGGCCATCTTCAAAATGTGTCTCTCAGCTGCAGCTGCTCTCTCAGCCCCTGTGTTCTTCAAAGTGTCCCTTTTGGCTGTAGCAAGCTCTCTCCTTCCATCTGAGCTTATAAAGTGCTCTAGTAAACTAATCAAGGCCCACACTGAATGGGCAGGGCCACACCTCCATGGAAATTATCCAATAAGAATTATCACCTACAGTTGGGTGGGTCACATCTCCATGGAAACACTCAATCAAAGAATTGCAATCTAATCAACACTAATAGTCTATCCACACAAATTGCATCAAAGATAATGGCATTTGAGGGGACATAATACGTTCAAACTGGCACATACCTCACTTTCATTTTCTTTCAGTCCATCCATGAGTTATTTTTATAGTTAAAAGATTCTCAAATTCTTATGTACCAAATAAAAGTTATACATCAAGGAATATTAAGCAAACTAAAATGAACTGAAAGCAAATTATTTGGATCCTATTTCCAACTATCCCCTACCCCATCAGTTTTTGGTGTTTGAGGAGAAGGGAGTGATTAAAAACATTATAGATTTTATTTGTAAAGATCAAACTGTATGGAAGTATATATAGAAAAAAGAAAGCTCTGCTTTCTCATCTTTACCACAGTGCTTCCTTCCCCAAAGGTAATTCTTCACTATATGGTAAGCTGCCTTCCTGTATCAGAGATAATGCTTACCAGCTATCCATATGCTCTGCTAAGTTTACAAACCTTCTTTGCAACTTGATTGAGGCTATGTGACTAAGCTTTGCCATTGGACCTGGAGTAACTTCTGGATCAAGGCAGTTAAGATCTAGTGGCCTCCTCCATCTTTATCTTCTTACTCCACAGACCAAAGAGTCAGATAGGGAACCTCCAATAGAAGCCACCTAGATTCCTGAGTGACCTCATGGAAGAGCTCCTCCCTGGGAATTCCCTGAACATCAGACTTTTCATGACTGAGAAATGAAACCTTGCTATTGTTGATCACTGCATTTGGGGCATTGTTTGTTTATTGCTGTGTGTCCTTGTCAACCATGACCAACAAACCACCAGATCTCTATGTCTTTTCTCTCCAAACCCTCATATATTGACAAATGTGTGTGTGAATGTGTGTGTATTCATTAACTTGCTTTTTTCACTTAAAAATAAAACATGGGCAGTATCGTATGTCAATATATGAGGATGCCATTCATTCTTTTAATTTTATTCCATAACATGGATAGAACGTATAGATAGATCATAACTTATTTAACCATTCTCCTCTTGATTGACATTTTGGCTGTTTTCAATTTTTAATATTATAAATAATTCTGTAATCCATTGGTTATAATCCTAGATCTCTTTTTAAATATATCACTTCCTTAACAAATGACCCAATATGTGAATGGGGACAATTGAGGTAAATGCACATAATTCAAGGAATTCTATGGTTTTGCCTCTATTTCTGGACAGAGAATATTCTACTCTCTGTTAGCTAATTCAGTGTTCTTGACATTGGCAATGAAGGGGAACAGGGAAAACAAACTCATCCAGACTTCACACTTTATTCTTTTAGCTATTCCAGAGGCTCTGAGTAAGGAAAGGAGAATATAAGGGCAGAAATACTCCCAAGGATCTGATCACAAATCATTCTGATAAGGCTGTACTCTGTTGGGGAAAACAACATTAATACTGGGCACAGAATTTTAATTTTTTAAAATTTTATTTCCAACTATACCTTTGAAATAAAAAGGAAGCAAACAGTGAAAGTGAGTCTAATAAAAGAATGTGAGCTTCTAAAATGGCAGTCTAGAAAAGCTAGGTCAAAGCTGATCAAAACAACTTTGAAAAGTAGTAGAAAAAAGTACATATGCCATATTTGGGGCTGTCAAGGTGGCAGACACTGTGAGGGATAGCTTTGATGGCAGCTCCAGGAATCCTAAGACCTCTCAACGTTTTAGTCTTCAGAATTTGAAAATTATTCCAACTCTGTGTTTTCTTATTTTTGATTTTTTCATTTATTTCAGCCTTGGTCAAACACAATTTGCTGTTGTTTTTAACTTCCACACTACTTTCATCTGTTCCAATCTGCAACAATTGTGAACCCTCTGCAACAACCCTTGGTAGTGTAGCTCCTTGATTCCAAATGTTCCCCAGCAGTAATTCTGAAAGCTTAGTTCCAGATCAGCAGCAGCAACATCTGGCATCTTGCTAGAAATGCATATTCTTGGGCCCCACCCCAGACCTACACAGCTGGCCCAGAAATCTGGGCTTTAACTACCCTTCCAGGTTATTTTGATACAAGTTGTAATTTGAAAAATCACTGTTCTATGACCACTGGTCAGAACTTTAACATACTTATAAGATAAAGAAAGGAAAGAGAAAGTTTGAAAGCTGCCATAGATTACCTGACTAAGGCAAACCAATTGTTATAGGAATAAGTATGGAAAGAAGCCTGCTGGAAGGAAATAACTGAAGTAATTAGATACCTGTACTACAGGGGAAATGCTGTTTTGTATGCTGATGAATCTTATCCCAAGTGTCATCGTTATACACTGCTAAAAATATGAAAGTATATTACTTTGTATAAGACGTTTTTGCAAACAAGAATAATAATAAAACTGTACAGATAACCTAAAAGTGTATCAACTCATGGAAGAACATAAAATAAAATAAAGTAATCAATAGATAAGAATTTCTTGGGCAATTTTTTGGTTGCTGTTATTTGGTAAGGAAGCAGAGTAATTCACTTAGGAAGGAAAAACAAAAGACTCATTGCTTGAGTACTTTTAGCAGGAAAAGTTCCAAGCATCACAATAAAGAAGTTAATGTCTAATTTTAAAGGAGGAAGTCAGGCATGGGATTCATGACGTGGCTTGAGTGAGCATGGAGAAACTTTAAAGTAAATTTCCCCCTATACTCAGTAATGTTCTCATTTTCCTTTTGGTGATCTATTTAGTTTTGAATCTACTTTATTCAAGCTATACATCTAACCCACTAATTGTTTATTCTTTTACTCATTTTCAGATTGTAGGTCTAGTCTTAGCATGATAGGAATATTTGTCATTATTTCTTTTTGATGCTTATCAAGGTAATGATAGTTTTGGTAACTTTACAAGAACAATTTGGCCTATCACAGTCACGAGACATTTAACACATTTTTCTGATCTTTGTGAGCTCACAGGTCCTTTCACCTCTTAAAATTCCATGACTCTGCAACTTGCAATGGATGCTGTAGGCTAGCAATCCTGCAAAGAAAAATAAAGGAAATGGATGGATTTGTTCAGAAAAGCCTTTTGGAAACAAGAATTCCAACATTAATATTTATTTTGCACTAAACTAAACATGAATCTAGATTCAGGGATGATTCACTGGTCTTATAATTAAGTTAATGTCACAGAACTATGCAATCATGAGTCTGCAAATGAAAAGAAATGGAGATACTGAATCAAATTTAGAGTTAATGAGCCTCTTCAGGCTTCATCATGTTAAACAATATATTCCATTATTATAAATTTTGTAACGGTTAGAAGTCAGATGATATATAATATGTTGATGAATGCACTTTGAACCAAGGAACCAGAATTTTTTCAGTTACCTCAAGGAACTTGACACATAGAGGACATTTACTCCATGTCTTGGGGCACCTACTGATGATTTTTTATTGTGACACGAATTGCTATATAATGCTTGAATGGCTGAAGGTTGCCTTTAGATTGTAAGAGCTGTCAACATCCATTTTTGCACTACAGATTAAAAATAATAAAAAATAACTCCCTTAATTTACACTTGTTATTTCTTTATTCTAATACAGCTTCTCTTCAGCTTAGGAAAGCGGAATCTATAAGGATTTTGTTTTTCTGTATCTGTGAAAAAGAGTCTCTCATTAAAGCAATGAAAAAATAACTCAATATTTTCCTAAGATAAGATCACAGTTTTAAATTTTGATTTCCAAAATTGTACATCCTTCATAGTAGAAATGTTGGGTAGAGTTACATACAGGGATACTAAAGCAGTCATTAAACACTCTCATTTCAGAAATAGCCATTGGAAGCAAATGGAAAATCACCAATGATAGGTTGATATCAAACATCCACTATCACAAGGACCTGATTGTTAGGGATGGGAGTGTCAAAGGGTCAGCAATGTATCCACTGTGATAGTTGGATAAATTTACATCCAAGATATGAGGCATCAAGGCTGATTTTTAGTCCATAATCACTTATTAATGTCAATTATGTACTGACTAGTATGTGAGAAGCTGAGAACACAAAGAATAGCATAGGATCCTTTCCAAGGAAGCAACAGTCTACTGGAAGAAACACACAAATAAAAATGTAATTTCAATATTGTCTGATAAATGTTACGATAAACACATGCCTAGTCGGTTTAGGAAGAAAGGAGAAAGAGTTTTCAACACAAGGCTGTAAAGACTCATTTGGGGGAGGAAGGGTTATAAAAGGAAGACTCCCCCTTGCCCGCCATCCCTGTGAATTCATGGACGAGGGTCATTCCCAGTAGTAAGCTGGACTTTGCCCTAGATCTTCTAAGGCTCTCAGTGCTCTATCCACTAAGAATGATGCCTCTTGGGAGAGATTATCCCCTTTTACAGAGGTCTACATGAGTGGAACCTTATATCGGAATCTTATCTGTGAATTCAGAGAGACAGCAGTTGAGAGAGAGAGAAAAGTGGGGATCCTGCCCATTCAATCAATGCTTGCTAGTAAGTGAGCAGGAAATGGGAGAATTCAATCTGCTATTTCCTCAATTGATGTCAGTTTCCATGTTTCTCTCAGGGCTGCTTTAAGACATTTTCTGAGCACAGTATTATAGGTGTATACTTATACACTTATAATATTCCACCTCAAATCAAATTTAATAAAATATATCCCCATCCCACCTTAAATACAATTTACATATAACTATAAAAGAATTGAAGTGAATTGCAGCTGGCTAGTTGATGTGAAGTTTATTTTGTAGACATTTAATTAAATGTTGTCAAATTTTTTCCATATTTTGGAGTCAATAATTTTTTTCAGATTTCAGATATTCCCCTATGCCCCTTGCAAAACATGTTACTTGTGGGAATTGTGCCAGCCATGCCCGGGTGCCTCTTTTGTGGGCATCTAGCCCTGCCTAGAGTGAGTTAAAATCCTTAAATTATATTTTTCTTATTTGCTCTTTAGTATACACTTATAATACTATATAATTATAAACACTATACAATTGCATATAAGCTTTACTATAAGATTAATATTTTAATTAGCTATTTCCATAATAATGCTCCATAGCAAATAAATACAAAATCTCCATGGCATGCAGCAATAAGCTTTTCTTTCTGTCTTATGAATTTGTTGGTCATTTGGGGCTTCTGGGTCAGCTGGTGACTCTGCTCAGTCAACTTCTTGTCCTTCTCCTGGGACCATGAGCTAACTGGGGACTTGTGCTCCTTATGGTGATGCTGGGGTTGCAAGAGGACAAATGGAAACTCAGGAGACCTCTTGGTCTTGGAACTGGCACAGACACTTCTGTCCATGTTTTATTATCCACAGCAAGTCACATAGCCAAGCCCCTGTCAAGTAGCAGGAAAATAACTGTGCCCACAATGAGACCGTGATAACAGTGTGGTTGTGGATAGGCATGAAAGATTGTGGCCAAACATTGAATCTACTAAGTCACCTCTCCTACCCTGCACACATAGTTGTTATGCTTTATGGGTAATTAAAAGGATTTTCAAGGCAATGTAGAATCACCAGCTGCCATTAAAACCTGCTCCCGGTATGAGATGTGACCCAACTGCATCTACACCAAGATACTGAGCTATGTGCTCATGATGCCAAGTCACCTAGGGGAACTTTCAGAGTTGGAATTGCTTCCCTATGGGCACAAGAAAATGATACTTACTTGGGTATTAATTGTACTGGGCTCAAAATCTGGATTTATGAAGATCGGATTTATTTTACCTGGATGCAAAATGATGCTGAGGGCATGGCTTGCAGAAGAGAGGCTACCTCCACTAGTACATTGCCTTGAGACTTCCCCATGGCTATTTTCTTTGTACTGGATGTTAGGTGTTCTGTCTGTAATGGCTTTCCCTTATCTTCAACTTATCCCTCATGTGGAAGTTGTCATTTCCTCCTCAAGCAGTTATCTCCTATTACTTTCAGAGTGATGGCTTATGTACTTACTTTATAGTGGATGTCTTTTATAAATTTTTAATTATGTGATTGTTTTCATTACCCATATTCCGTATGCTTGTTGTTAAAAATGTGAAAACACAGATAGGTGAAGAGGGACCAGTACTGTGTATTTTGCAAACATTATTTTAAACATGCCCCACCACAACTCTGGAAAATAGATGTTGTTGGGCCCATTTGACTGGAGAGGAAATTGAGGAACAGTGAGGTTAAAGAATTTGCCAACTGGTCAGTGATTGCCAGGAGCATCTGGCTCCATAGTCAGTTCTTAACCATTGTGCCCTGTTACAGTGAGTTTATCCAGTGTGGGCAAGCCTTCCACTTGGAACTGCATGATGTCTTTATTTCTCTGCATTTTTACTTAACACAAATAATAAACACATTTGCATTATAAAAAAAATTTCACAATTTAGAAATATTTAGAGCAAAAAGTGAAAGTTCACCTTCAAATACCAATGTTTTGTCTCATTTCTCTCCCCAGAGGCAACCACTGTTATCTATTTGGTATAGATTTTCTCAGTCCTTTTCTTATGATTTTATAAATGTAGTTTTGTTGTTTTGGGGTCTATCTCTATATGTGTGTGTGTGCCATACAGATGAAAAATCATATAATATTCTTGCACAAGTTATTTTTCTTACTTAACATTATATCTTAGAGATACTTGTGCAGCAGATTTACAATTGACTCCAGTATCCATTTGCCCATTATTCTTTAATAATGAGAGGATTGTTATCTGGGCACATGCTGCCCAGAATTAACTTACATTTCCTACCCTCTCCCTGACAGCTAGGTGTGGCCATCTGACTAAATAAGGATGCACATGGAAGTATTTTGTGAGCGCTTCTAGTTACCTTCTTTAAGAGACAGCTGTCATGTGCTGTCTGTGCCACTCTTCTTTGTCCTACTCCAACCTGCTATCTGTAATGCAGTTGACACCAACATGAATCAGGGGGTTGGGACAATGTGTGACAGAGCAATAAGATACAGAAGTCCAGTTGTCAACACCACGGAGTGTCACATCAGCTCTGGTCTACCTTCTTTGGCTTGAAAGAGAAATGCCACTCTTATTTTGGCATTTTCTTTTACTTGCAACTGGACTTAATCCTGAAACAGTAAGTGAGCTGTAGCACGTAACAGAACCAGAGCATGTGACACTGATTTGGTTGAAGTGGTTGGGTGGTGAATAGCAAGGAATCAAATTTTGTTGGTTGAAAAGTTCATGACCCTGGCTATGTAGTTGGCAAAACACTTGGTTCAATGGTCCCTGCTGTATCTTGGAAAGCTAAACTGACAGAGGCTGCAGGGTTGGAAGAATGAAAGAGAAATTGGGTAATGTTGATGAGTTTCTTGCTGCCTGCAGCAAAATCCAACTCAACAGAGATGAACTCAGGTCAAAATGATCCAGTCTGTGATAAATAGAAGGGAATACAGCTGTACTAAGAATAGCCCTTTCAGAGGGGAATCTACAATCAAGTCGTCTGAGTGGTTATCTAGGATGATATATGGGAAAAGTCAACATGTCTTTCCCCAAATGGAGAAGTTACAAGCAATGGCTCTGAAACAGCAGTCTTAGTAGGAAATAACACTGTAGCCAGGTCCTTTAAAAATCACCTTCTGCTAAGAGTTTTCTGCTTGATGATGATGGTAGTCAGCCCACATTAGAAGAGCTCCTTCAGAAACTGCTGGCCAATATCAAACTGAAAGGGGCCTGGGCAGATAACTAAAGGTAGGAATTAAAGCATTACCATCTTCAAGCAATAAAGCTCAGTCTGGAGCCAGACTACCTGGGTTAAATCTGCTGGCTGTGCAAGTTTAGGAAATTGCTTAATCTCTCCATTCATCACAAATTTGGGCTTCTATTATTTTGCCAGGCACTATTCTTGGGCTTTGGACACATGGCAGAAAGTGGACAAAAAATGTCCCTGCTAACATGGATGCCAGTGACAGGAGAAGACAATTACCAAGTAAACAAATAAATTAATAAGATAATTTCAGATAATTTCAGGTAGTGGAAACTGGTGAGAGACTAAAGTAGGGTCATTGAGAAGGAAAAGTTCAGATTCTACATTGCTTCTAACACATTTCTGCTTTAACCACTGTCAAGGTTTAAGGGGACCAAATATATTGCAGCCCTTTTCCTCACTTGAGCTTAGAACCATCCAAGAGATAAGACAAAGGAGTCAAGTCTGATCCCATTCAGAACGTCAGATCTATTATGAGGAAAGCCAAGTTTGAATATATGGCTTGGTCCTTTACAAAAATGAACTTGGGATACTGAGCCTCAGAATTGGACTAACTTTCCCATCCAGTTGCTGACGATACTGAAGACCTGTCACCCCACCACCTCCAACATGGAGATCTGGCTCTCTAAGACCTATAACATGGAGAATTGCAACAGAATGTGTGACCCTTTGGGAAGCTGGGTCCCAGAGGGAATAGAGGAGGCAGGGGCCAAGCTGTACATGCTCACCTACTTGTGACATTCACCAAGTAGGTAAATCCCTTCACCTGGTTCATAGGAGGTGAGTGAAAGGAAAAAATGTGTGTGGGGTGGGGATGAGGTTGGGGGTGGGGTGGTCATTATATTGATAGATATCCGTCCATAAACGAAGTAACTTTAAATGGGAGAAAAGTATTTCCTTGAACAATTTTCATTTGTTTTATCTTGGTCCATAATTGATACAAGGGGGAAAAGCGGTGCTTTTAAAAATTCTGAAATAATGTAACTATAGTATATGATGATTAAAATACATAAGGGAAATCATAGTCAGTGGGGCAAATATTTTAAAGTTCAGTTTCATATAAAAACAATAAATAAATATTTTTCTGATAATCAGGTAGATGAGTACTATAGTGGTATAAAAATTAATGATCACATTTAAAGAACAATCTCACAGTTTATTCTTATAAACAAACTGCAATCTAAGCACCAATTGAACAAGAAAGCACAAAATAGGTAAAAATCTGATGACAAATTACCTTCACTACACATGGCACAACTTATATTTTTAGTGTCTTCAAGGAATCTAATGTATAAATATTTTCTAGTTTTATCTTTATTGCAAGGGAAATTGCTCATCCAGTATTTTGCATCACTTGCTCAAAGCTTCTTAGTCTCTCAAGTTTTCTCTACTAAAAGCTCTCATGCCGCTGATTTGACTTTAATTTTAATCAAGGACTAATAAAAAATCAAGATACAAAAGTTTTAGTTCTGAAATATCTTTAATAACAATATAAATTTATAAACGGAACAAGAAATGTCACAAAAGTGATAGTATCCTAGATTTTAGTAGTGCATGCTCCTGTGAAAAGGAAGGCTATAACACTCACTTTGAAATAAGTTTCTAATTCCCTTTAGTGTACCCAGTATAAAGATGGGAAAAGCTAGTCCTGGCTCCTTGCTGCTGTATTCTGATACATCCTAAATCCGAGTCCACGTTGCTACTGAGAATAGCAGGGTGTGCAGTGCATAGTTTCAGAAATGCAGATGAGGTGTGTTGGTGTAGGAAAGTAAATTTGATTCCCCTCCCCACCCCCTGCCTGTCTCTCAATACAGTCTTGAATATGCATTAATATCAGGGCAGAAACTATGGCTTAGGGTACTTTGTTATCCTGGAATGTCAAACTCTCCTCGGAAGACAATTTTTCTTTAAGTGAGTTTCCACAATCTTGAAGCATGCACTGGCATTCTCTTTTCTGGTTATACTATTTGTCACACTCATGTCTTGCGCTGTTTTCACTGGTGTTATAGAAGAAATTAATGGAACAGAATAAATGAAGAGTCCTGGTGCTTTGTCATCTTAACTGTTCAGCTCATTTAATTGATACCCTGGAGAGATCAGGTGGTGTTAGCTGATAACTGGTTTAGAGCAAAAGGCTTTTTGTTTGTTTTTGTTTGCTTTTATGTTCTATTTACCATAAAGAATCTCATACTGTAATGGTGCCTTATAAATCATTAATACAATAGCAAGTATGGTAATTAAAGTTTGGGGAGAATAGACAACTTTAAACATTTCAAATTGAACTATAATATTTTGTCCCAGTTTATTTATAGAACTGACCAAACTGGTCAGCTGATTATAGAGAAGCAAACTAAATATCTCTAGGTTTCATTAAATTTTTTAGCGTATTTGTAAATTGAAAAAAAGTACTAAGGAAGGCTATAGAAATTCTGTTTTTGAAGGTATCTGAAACAGACTTTATTTAAGCAGGATTAGGGCTGAACCTTAGAATGTTTTCTCAATGTTTGTTGCAGTCTCAGTGTGTGTATGTTTGTTGTGTATGTGCATGTCCACGCTATTTTTTCTAGACCTGAATTAACAATATTAGTGTACTGGAGGCCTTCTGGGCTGAGGTCCAAAGCTGTACCATGGTTAAGATTGGCAATTTTTTAAATGAGTGGTTAAAGAGTAGTCTTTGCTTACCAGATTCTGGGCTGAGGTCCAAAGCTGTACCATGGTTAAGACTGGCAATTTTTTAAATGAGTGGTTAAAGAGTAGTCTTTGCTTACCAGATTCAAAGGAATTCATTTTCTCTTCCATTTTCTTTATTTTATTTTAATTATTCCCATGTGAGAGGTGTGTCAGGAAGAAAAAGTCTGAGGAAGTTCTTAAAGAAAAGAGGGGGCATCACTTCACAGTTGCTCTAAATTTTCAGCTGACAGCCCCACTTGTCATTCACTTACTGTCTTTAGCTTGAAGGAAGATGAGCTTTTTGGGAGTGGGAGGAGTCCAGAAGGCAAGAGCTTGGAGGTACAGCCGAAGTTTGGAACTCGCACTGACAAGGGTCAAGACCAAATGGATTCATGTGAATGCAGGCTTAGGTTCTCCAACTCCTTCTTAATGTCATGTTTAATATTTTTCAGGTTTATTCATGTATTTTCACAACAGTATAAGTATTCCTATAAAGTATAGCTGGGATACATGCTCCTCCCATATGGAATGTGCTCTGTACCCCCCACCTCATTCTTCAGGTGCCGCTATCCAAAGAGCCTTTCTTTACCCCCAAATCTAAATTAGGGTCCTCTTCTGTTTTCTCTCTTAGTACCCTGTCCCCTTCCAGCAGAAAACTCATTAAACTGTTTACTTATGTATTAAGAGCTCTTCTTTGTTAAAATTTTCTCTTCCACTATATTTGATTGCCTGCTAGAGCAGGGCAGGGATTGTATCTGGGCAGCATGGGACATGAGACACGGTAACCACCAATCAATATTTCCTGAGTGAATAAATCAGTAAATATTTTTTCACTTTGTTATATCACTATTTGTGAATTTCTTTGTCTTCATTTCTCATTAATCTTCTATTGGCATTATTGCTTACCATCTTAGGTTAAGAGTTTCGTAGTTCTTGCTTCATTGCCAATGGAGGTAATATTTAAAGGAGTTCAATAGTGAACTGTTTTGTAAAGAAAAGACTCATTTGATTGTGTAAATATTCCACATTTTTAAAGGTTCAGCTTATTTTGTCACAAATACTTGCTTGTTTATGGGGTTTTCACTACTAGGGCAGTGTCCTTTCACAACTGCTTAAACCTACTCATATTTCCATTTTGGACACTTTCTCCTTCTGCTACCCTCACAACCCAGGTTAATGGGGTTTGGGGAGATTTGTTTTCTTTGTGCTTCTGGATGGCCACAGGCAGGAACTTTACCTTCTGTAGTCTCTGGAAGAGCAATAGCTGTCAGGCCAGGGCCCTCTAGTTACTGCTCAAACATGCATTACCAAACCCCTGGAGAAGGGTGAGGCACAAATCACTCTTGAGCCAGAAGATCTCTTCTTGGTGTGACAAAATATAACGATATCCACCACACAGTTTGCTCAACAGGACAGAAAATGGGGCTCCACGGCCCAGATGTCTGCTCTGATGTTCTTTTTCATGGGAAACAAAGCAAAGCTAAGTAAGCAGACCAAGCAGATGTTCCTTGGCCCTGCTGTCATCTCTGGTGACCATCCAGGTTTCCTTTTTCCTTTCTTTCACAAGCATCTCAAATAATTCCATCTCCATTAGGAATGACTTCTACTCCAAATAATTGGCTGTCTGACGGTAAGTTGTTTAAACAGGAGATCATTTTTCTCACATCACAAGAAATCTGGCTGTAGGTGGCTGCTGACGTGGGATCAGTGACTGACACCATCTGGTCTTTGGGTTGGTATCTCCTTGTGATTTTCTAGGTCTTACCCATATGGCTGTCATGCTCCCAGCAGCCTCAGCTCACATGCCTTGTGTACAGAGGCAGGCAGCTAGGGCCACAAGCAGCAGAGGTTTACTCCTCACTCTCTCTTAAGGGAGAGGAACCAGGAGAAAGAAGCCTTCCTCGTAAGCTTTCCAGCAGACCTCCCCTTGCATCTCATTGGCCAGACTGGTTACATGGCTGCCCTAGATGGGGGAAAAAAGAGTAATAGGTTTTCCAGCCCTTGGGGCACACAATGGATAATGGAGCAGGGGACAGGAAATGTTGTCTTGAATTAGCCTCCTGCCTTAGTCGCCTATGGCTGCCATTACAAAGTCCCACCAACTGGGTGGTTTAAAACAACAGAATGCATTTGCTCAAGGTTCTAGAGTGTAGAAGTCTGAAACCAAGGTGCTGGCACAGCTGTGATGCCTCTGCAGGCTCTAGGGAAGGATCCTTCCTTGCCTCTTGCAGCTCCTGGCAGCCCTTAGCTTGTAGTGGCATAACTCCAGTCTCTGCCTCCACCTTCACTTGGCCATTTTCCCTCTGTGCCTGGGTCAAATTTCCCTCATCTTATAAGGACACCAGTTCTTATTAGGATCACCCTAATGCAGTATGACCTCATCTTAACTAATTACATCTGCAAAGAACTTAATTTCCAAATAAGGTCCCATTCTAAGGTTTTGGGTGAACATGAATTGGGTGGTTGGTGGGGGTCACTATTCAACCCAGTACAACGTTCACAAAGGCCAATGACAGAGACCACTTAGCCCTCTTTGTCTCCTTTGTTACAGGACTGAAATGGAATCATGTTGGTGACATCCTCCCACCTGGAGATGTCTCTGCAACTCCCTCTCTGTTCGGTGCTCTACCCCTTATATTAATTTTCCTTAAGAAAAAAAATGTTCAGCACAGAATCAGCAAATCACATACACAGTAAATTCAGCATCTTGGCAGAACATAGGTGATTTTTCAAAAGGTTACACTGTTGCTTTTTCTTTTCAAATGCCTTATCCCTCTTTTCCTTTTTCTTTGGAACTTTCTCATGCACTAGAGTAAAAAATGTATAGGTTGATACCAAGTTGTAGTAAATCTATTTATATAAATGAAGTAAGACCCAGTAATTTTGTGAATTGTGATATTTAAGTGATGCGTTATGGTGAGTTTCTCTATAGTTATTATTTTTTGAAAAGGTAATATAAGGTAGAAGATTCTCAGCTTTTCTGTACACAGTTTAATCAAATTCTGTCCATGCTAGACATTTTAACACATGCTAGTAACTCACCACTCAATCACATTGTTTTCAGTTTATTCATCAAGTCATAGAACATAACTGGTCACTGATTTCCTACCTGTAGGGCAAGTGGGTTCACTTTTTATTTCATCAAGAATGAAAAGAAAAAACAGACAAGTGTTTTTGTAATTGTTGATAATTCAGTATGTAATGCTATAAAGTTACCTAATGTGCCAACCTTTCACATGAAAGAGAGAAAATAGAATCTCCATAATCTTCCTATAATTGTGATCAGGTGAAGAAATTGATTGACCTGAACTATTTACTTTTATTTCATCTGTACAAAATTAATAATGAAATGAATTCTGCAAGCTGATAATTTTTTTTTCTTGCAATTCATTAATTTGATAGTCTTGATTCAACCTCTTTGAAAATACCCTGCAGTTCTGCTTTCTGTTTGCTTCTTTGGACATGAACAATCACTCCTGCATAGAAATTCCTGCTGACTCACTCAATGACACTTCCTCTTTTGCATTCAAATGTTCTCTCTGACTTTTTTAGCTGTCATCAAATGTCCATGCGACATGACCCACAAATTTGAAGACTGTGTTCATCCAGAGTTCAGTGTTTAAATTAAATAAAATACATAGCAAAGTTAATCTGATGCATATTTAATGATGAGCATTATGGTTATTGTGCGTGATAATTGAGCATAAGTGGTAAACTGCTCATGCCATAGCAATGAAAAAATACATGTATACAGCTAGACCTAACATTTTTATGATTAGCACTGGGAAGAAGTTGGAAGTGGAGAGGTAGTGAGAATGGAGAGGTAGTCCATGGACATAAGATTCTCACCTGCCATGTAAGAGTGAATATTTATCTGTTTTCTCCTAGCTCTGTCAGATCTAAACTTAAGGAAATGTACTTAGCATCTCAGGGTCTTTTCCTATTTTGATTTTCCCAGGATTTAAGATGGACTAACATGTCAATCTGAGTTGGAGCTTCTCAAGCACCTAAATGAGGATCTCCTATGTCAATCATTTTGGAAAGAAAAGAAACTGAACCAAGGACTAAGGCATCAGACAACTATTAATAGAACAAGCAGGAAAGGAAATGTTTTCCATATATAATTATATATAATTATCTTAGCATAAGATACCAAGAAGCAGTGGCCCTTTATGGTCATAGGGTTTATGTCCTTGCTTCTCAAGGGCTATTTAGGACAAGTTGAGGTGTTGAAACTACTCACTTCATAAACCTAGGTAATCATAGTGGTATATTCCTTAACCCTTAAGGACTCAGTAGGTTAGTAGGAAGAATTCTAAGATGGCCCCCCAAATTTCTACCCTTTGGTATACATGCCTTGAATAATCCCTCTTCTTGAGCAATGGCAGAACCTGTGAATATAATGGGATATCATTCTTGTAATTAGATTACACAATAAGGCAAAGGTAAAGAAATTTTGCAGATGCAATTAAGGTTCCTAATTAGTTGCCTTTGAGTGAACCAAAATGGAGATTTTCCTGGGTAGGCCTTACCTAATCAGATGAGCCTTAAAGACGAGGCTTCAAAGCCTGCTGGCTTTGAAGAAATAAGTTGCCATATTGTGAGAAGGCCATGTGGCTAAGCTCGGAGGGTGCCTTTAGTTGCTGAGTGCAACCTCCACTGATAGCTAGCCAGAAAATGCAGACCTTAGTGTTATAAACAAGTACCATCAACAAGGATGAGCATGGAAGAGGACCCCAAGCTCTACATGAGAGGAGGTATCCCAGTCAACACCTGGACTGTAACCTTGTAAAATCCAGCAGAAAATCTGGTTAAGCCATGACAGTATTTCTGACCTACAGGAATTGCAAGATAATAAATGGGTGCTGTTTTAAGCTGCTAAGTTTGTGGTAACTGTTTAGGCAGCAGTAGCAAGTACAGTAGGCTTCATTCATTCATACATTTAGCAAACATTTATTGAACACTTATTATGTCTCCTCTCCTGTTAATCCACCCTTCACTTGGATTTGCAGAGAAAATTAAGTGTCCTTGTATTTTCTATAACTGATGTGATTTTCCTGGGCCTTCATCAGCTGAGATAAGTAGCAGAGAGAAAAAAAATTAAACTTGTCAAATAAAATTGTTTCAGCCCTTTCTAATTTTAAACTTTCTCAGTTCATGTAAATATTCAGTCATGTTGAAGTCTAACTCCGTTAGGGAGGTGTCAACACCCCCTACCTGTCCCCAGCCCACTTCCCAAGTTGGCATCTGGGTTCCACTGGGAACTTACTGCCACCCTGTATACTCACAGTGGAGCGGGGTGGGGGGTGGGGGGAGCGGCGGCACTACATCCATGCTGTCACCTCTGATTCCTTACTGGTTTCTGCTCTGAAATGGCTAGTCTGGACTGCTCTATGGAGAGCTCACCACTAAGGTGGAAGGTATAGGCTGTAGTTAGTGTCGCTTATGGTCATGTCTCTCTTGACTTGGTCGAAGCCTCAGGGACTCCTTGGCTCACACAGCCTCACTGGCTCCCCCTCTGAGCCCTGCCCACTTGTTCTTGGTTTGGATATCCCACCTTAGCTCTTTGCCCTAATTGGTGCAAAGGCAGAATTTCTAGTTCTAACTCAGTTTTCTTCCACATCTGCCATCTCCAAAAGCAAAATCCAGCCTTCTCTCTGCCTGACCACAATATATTCCATTGAGTTTCTTTTAGTGTGACCCTCCTCCCCCTGCCCCCCATCTCTACTCCACCTGCCACAAGGAGGCAAGGCAGTCTTGCCTTCCAGAATCCTAGGTATGAAGAAGGAAGGGCAAAGTCCCCAAACTGGCAATATTCCCACGAAATTTTCTGTCACATTTCCCCAACCTAGACTGAAGCCTAAAGAAAACAGATGTAGGTACTTGTATCTCATCTTCTGCCTCTTCTCCTCTGATGCTGAAAGCTGACTTTTGTTGTATTTCTCTTTTCTCTCCTCGCATGAACTCTCTGAGTAGTCTTGGGTCAGAAAGGAGGGTTTTGGGCTATTTCCTTAGTGATAAAGGAGGGTGGGAGTGGTGGAGAAACACTGGTTTGCCAATAAGTAAGTCAAAACTGGAAGAAATTTCAAAAACATGCCCAATTAAACTTCACCAATCTCATAAGATACTTACTCCCTTAGGGATCACTTCTCCGTTTTTTTTCCAAATGGCAGGAGCTAAAGCTTTGCCTTCAATTTTCCTTCTGATTTGCCTAGGCCCTAGGTTCTCCCACGGTAGATGGATAATTCTGGGAACTGGTCATGTTCTGTGTTAAGAGACAGATTCCTGGACCCCAAGAAAATCTGAACTCATCCCAATACTGATCTTGCAGGGATCTCAGTGAAATGGGCAGGTAAAGCTTTTCTTGAACAAAAAATAAGTCTCAGGGGCTCTTGCTTATCTGGGGATGTGATGTTTCCCATGTTTAAAGAAAACAGATTATGTGAGATGCCACTTGTAAACCCAAGTTTACCTCCATGTTCTCTTTGGCCTTGCTCTGTAACTGAAGAGGGAAAAGGGTGACAATCAAATTGATATCCTTGAGACCAGCCTGACTTCATTTTCTGTCTTCATAGTCTTCTCAATCTTTGCTTCAGAATTGTTAGCTGTGGATACCCTTCCTGGCCTAAATGTAGATATGGAGTCCAATCTCTTTCTCCAAAGTGTAATTTTTTGAAATCAGTCTTAGGTCTGAGCTGCTGGGGTAAGGCTCCCCTCTCCCAAATGTGACTCAGTCCTTTCAGAGATAAAAGGGCCCTAATCCCCACCCCCTCTTCCTTTCCTTAATATGCTAGTTATATGTAGTTGCCTCTGTAAATAGTTTTTCTTCATTTCTCTTTCAGCATCATTGTCCTAGTGTCAAGACGATTCAACTCTCAAATTCTTATCTGGATATCTGTAACTTGTCAGTTGTGCAAATATGTACTTCACACATCTTAAGAATCCTGCGTGGGCTCCCTCATGTAGCAGATTTTCAAATTTTCTCCCTCAGATGTGGAAAAAAATAATGTAACATTTATTTTTCACTAAGTGACCTGCTTTTCTTCAAAAGCCTGAACTTTGTATGATGTTATGACTTAAACAACCCTTTTAGATACTCAGCCAAGCTCATTACCTCCTATTTCCACACCTGCACACTGCTTTTGTTCAAAGGGACATCTGTGCGTTTGGAGGTGTGGGGTGGCTGGGCAATGGAGGAGAGATGGAGTGTTTGGATCCACAAGGCATATTCTGGGCCTTTGACAATGTGGCTCCCAGAATGGCTTTGGCAAGGATTGTCCCCTTGCCTGGTGACCACTGAGGTCTGGTGGGTGCTGTACCCAGGCATTTGGCAGGTGTCTGTCCCTGAAGCCTAAAGTACGTGTATATGCCAGTTTTCTTACTCTGCTTGGTCAGGGCCTCTCATCCTCCCTGCTGCCTTGGCTCTACCTTAAGTCTCATCGGCATTGTACACGTCCCTGGCTCCAACTCCTCCCACCCCTGAGCCCTAATGTTGCAGATGGAGCAGGAGTCTTTTCACTTTCTAGTCAGGATTTCTCCAACCTCACAACTGCTTCCTCTTCTAGGGAAACAGTAATCTGAGTCTGAAATGCTGGCTTCTTGGTTTGCTAAGGAATTTAGAAAATTCTGACTTCCTTCAAGGCCTGTTGTCTTACCACAAAAACCCGATTTTGAATGCTAGAAAATGAAAATTATTTCTTTATCCCTCCTGCTATTCTTAATATAATAGTCTTAATGTCTTCACCCCACATCCAGTAGGCTATTACTTAAGTACACAGAATGCTCAATAGTTAATAAAATGGACACAATCTCTGCTTCGTGGAGATTATAGCCTCGTGAGGGAGACAGATATTATATAAGTAAACACATAATGTTAATCTGTGATAAGTGCATTGAAAGAAAACCCCTGTAGGGGAGAAAATGACTTGGGTTAACATGAGTGGGAAACAGTTTCGATAGGATCATCAGGAAAGGGCTCTCTCAGAAAGTGATGGAGACCTGAGCATGAAGAGAGGTTAGGCGAAGCATTGAGAGAAAAGCATTCCAGGACAGGGGAACAACCTGAGGGACAGGCCGGAGGTGGGAGGTGAGTGAAGGCCTCCAAGGGCTTCCCACGCCACTCAGAGCAGCAGCCAAAGTCCTCCCATCACCTACAGGGCTGAATGGTGTCGTTTCCCATTACCTTTCTAACCTCATCTCCCATTTCATTCCTCTCCATTCTCTTTGGAATAGCCACACTTGTTCCTTTATGGTTCCGCAAGCACACCGGGCAAGCCCATGTCTCAGGGCCTTTGCACTCGTGGTTTCCTCTGGCTAGAAGGCTCTTTGCCTGGCAGCTGCAGGGGTCATTTTCTTACATTCTTCAGGATTTTTGTCATAAGGCAACCTCTGCATAAGATCTGCTCTGGCCACCTTACTAAAACTTCAATTCCTCCCGCTCTGACATTTTACGTCATCTTTGCTTTGGGGTTTCTTCTTAGCACTTTTTGCTATCCAGCTTGATATATCTCTTATGCTTATATCTTATTTATTGTCTGTCCACCACTCCCATGCCCCACACTACATATAAGCTGTGACAGCAGGGATTTTTATGCCTTAGCAACTAGAATAGTGCTTGGCACATTGTAGGCATTCAATAGTTGTTGAGTGGATAAATGAATGGTTGACACATCTGTTTGTGTTTTGGTCCACTTGGTTAATTTTCTTCCCTGTGTGATGGTGCTTGCTCTACCTTAGTCATCCATGTTCTCTTGTGGGTTTAACCTACTCTGTGACACCTCAGTCTCTTCGCTTCAGATTCTCCAGCAATCTGACACATCTCCTTGGTTTTTAGCTGGTGATTCCATTTTTTTTTTTAATTCAGTTTTATTGAGATATATTCATATACCATACAATCATCCACAGTGCACAGTTCACAATACCATCATATAGTTGTGCATTCATCACCACAATTTTTGAACATTTTCATTACTCCAAAAAAAATAATAAAAATAAAAGTAAAAAAGAACACCTAAAACATCCCATCCCCCCATCCCACCCTATTTTCATTTAATTTTTTTTTTCATTTTTATTGAGATTGTTCAGATACCATACAGTTATCCAAAGATCCAAAGTGTACAATCACTTGCCCCTGGGTACCCTCATACAGCTGTGCATCCATCACACTTAATTTTTGTTCAATTTTTAGAAACTTTTCATTACTCCAGACAAGAAATAAAGTGAAAGATGAAAAAAGAAAAAAAAGAAAAGGAAACTCTAATCCTCCCCTATCCCTAACCAACCCCCCTCAATTGTTGACTCGTAGTATTGGTATAGTACATTTGTTACTGTTTATGAAAAAATGTTGAAATACTACTAACTGTAGTATATGGTTTGTAATAGGTATATAGTTCTTCCCTATATGCCCCTCTATTATTAACTTCTAATTGTATTGTCATACATTTGTTCTGGTTCATGGAAGTGATTTCTAGTATTTGTACAGTTGATCATGGACATTGCCCACCATAGGATTCAGTTTTATACATTCCCATCTTTTGACCTCCAACTTTCCTTCTGGTGACATATATGACTCTGAGCTTCCCCTTTCCACCTCATTCACACACCATTCAGCGCTGTTAATTATTCTCACATCTTGCTACCAACACCCCTGTTCATTTCCAAACATTTAAGTTCATCCTAATTGAACATTCTGCTCATACTAAGTAACCACTCCCCATTCTTAAGCCTCGTCCTATATCTTGGTACCTTATATTTCATGTCTATGAGTTTACATATTATAATTAGTTCCTATCAGTGAGACCCTGCAATAATTGTCCTAATGTGTCTGGCTTATTTCACTCAGTATATTGCCCTTGAGGTTTTGTCATCAACCCATTTTTTTTTTAATATGGTTTTGTTCACTCACCATACATTCCATCCCAAGTAAATAATCGATGGTTCTCTGCATGGTCATACATTTATGTGTTCACCACCTTCACCATTATCTATATAAGAGCATCTACATTTCTTCCACAAGGCAGGAGGGAGAGTCAAAGAAGGTAGAGAGGCAAAAGAAAGAGGGAAAAAAAAGACACCTAGGAAGCAGCAAAAGGAAAAATAACCTTAAATCAAAGTAGAATAAAGAATCAGACAATACCACCAATGTCAAGTGTCTAACATGCCTCCTCTATCCCCCCCTCTTATCTGCATTCACCTTGGTATATCACCTTTGTTACATTAAAGGAAGCATAATACAATGATTCTATTAGTTACAGTCTCTAGTTTATGCTGATTGCATCCCTCCCCCAATGCCTCCCCATTTTTAACACCTTGCAAGGTTGACATTTGCTTGTTCTCCCTCGTAAAACAACATACTTGCACATTTTATCACAATTGTTGGATACTCTAGATTTCACCAAGTTACACAGTCCCAGTCTTTATCTTTCCTCCTCTCTTGTCGTGTCTCACATGCTCCCCACCTGCCTCTCTCAACCGTATTCATAGTTACCTTTGTTCAGTGTACTTACATTGTTGTGCTACCATCTCCCCAAATTGTGTTCCAAACCACACACTCCTGTCTTCTATCACCCTGTAGTGCTCCCTTTAGTATTTCCTGTAGGACAGGTATCTTGTTCACAAAGTCTCTCATTGTCTGTTTGTCAGAAAATATTTTGAGCTCTCCCTCATATTTGAAGGACAGCTTTGCTGGATACAGGATTCTTGGTTGGTGGTTTTTCTCTTTCAGTATCTTAAATATATCACACCACTTCCTTCTTGCCTCCATGGTTTCTGCTGAGAGATCCACACATAGTCTTATTAAGCTTCCTTTGTATGTAATGGATCGCTTTTCTCTTGCTGCTTTCAGGATTCTCTCTTTGTCTTTGACATTTGATAATCTGATTATTAAGTGTCTTGGTGTAGGCCTATTCATATCTCTTCTGTTTGGAGTACGCTGCGCTTCTTGGATCTGTAATTTTATGTCTTTCATAAGAGATGGGAAATTTTCATTAATTATTTCCTCTGTTATTGCTTCTGCCCTCTTTCCCTTCTCTTCTCCTTCTGGGACACCAATGATACGTACATTATTGTATTTTGTTTCATCCTTGAGTTTCCGGAGACGTTGCTCATATTTTTTCATTCTTTTCTCCATCTGCTCCTTTGCGTGTAGGCTTTCAGGTATTTTGTTCTCCAGTTCCTGAGTGTTTTCTTCTGCCTCTTGAGATCTGCTGTTGTATGTTTCCATTGTGTCTTTCATCTCTTGTGTTGTGCCTTTCATTTCCATAGATTCTACTAGTTGTGTTTTTGAACTTTTGATTTCTGCCATATACATGCCCAGTGCTTCTATCTCTTTTGCAATATCTTCTCTAAACTTTTTGAATTGATTTAGCATTAGTTGTTTAAATTCCTGTATCTCAGTTGAAGTGTACATTTGTTCCTTTGACTGGGCCATAACTTTGTTTTCTTAGTGTAGGTTGTAATTTTCTGTTGTCTAGGCATGGTTTCCTTGGTTATCCAAATCAGGTTTTCCCAGACCAGAACAGGCTCAGGTCCCAGAGGGAAGAAATATTCAGTATCTGGTTTCCCTGAGGGTGTGTCTTAGAAAATTGCTCCACCCTTTGATGCCTCGGGTCACTGTGCTTTTCTGCCCAGCAGGTGACGCCTGTTAGCCTATAAATCTTGACTGGTGTGAGGGGGTATGGCCGTGTTCCCCCAGGCTCTGGGGTCTGGTTCTGAATGGAAAGGGTCCCACCCCTTTCCTCCTAGAGAAGACAGAGCCCCCAGGTGGAGGTCATTAGCATTTCAATGGTCTCACTCTCTGCTTGTGCTGTCTCCACCCTTCCCCGAGTCACAGCCCTGGAAACTGAAAATGACTGGGGCTTTCTCCACTGAGCCAAAAAAGAAACAGATAGTCCCCTTCAGACCCAGTCCAAGGTGACCGTCCGGCTCTCCCAGGTCAGTCGTCACTCATAGCCTCTGTTTTTTGGGGATGCGTACCTGTAGTGAGCAGTTCACACTCGCTACTTGAAACCCCAGTTGGAGCTCAGCTGAGCTATATTTGCTTGCTGGGAGAGAGCTTCTCTCTGGCACCATGAGGCTTTGCAGCTTGGGCTATGGGGGAGGGGGTCTCACGACTTGGATCCGCAGGTTTTACTTACAGATTTTATGCTGTGTTCTCAGGCATTCCTCCCAATTCAGGTTGATGTATGATGAGTGGATGGTCTCGTTTGTCCCCCCGCAGTTATTCTGGATTATTTACTAGTTGTTTCTGGTTTTTTGTAGTTGTTCCAGGGGGACTACTTAGCTTCCACTCCTCTCTATGCTGCCATCTTGCCCCTCCGGTGATTCCATTTTTGATCCTTCCTTCATGCTTTTAACAAATATGTACAGGGCACATATTATCTGCCAAGCACTATTCTGAGCACTGGGGATATGGGGGTTCAGAAGACAATATTCTTGCCTTCATGGAGCTTAGATATGAAATGTTTTTGTTTGTTTTTTTTTCTCAGAGATTCAGCCCTGGTGATTCTCTCCTGCCTCTACCTGCCACAGAGCCACAGTAACATCAGCAGCCAGCCTGGCAGGGCATCCCCTGCTGAAGTCGCCAATGGCGGAACAGTGCGGCATGATGTAGAAGTGAAGAAGGAAATCTGAGCCTGTCAGATGTAAATCTCCCAGAGGGATACAGGGATGTCTGGGAAGTGGACCCCAGAAGGAATTATTTCACTGGGAGGAGACAGTGACATGAATTCCCTATCTGAATAAATGTCAGCTGGCCATCCAATTTCCCATTACTGTTTAACTTCCTCATTACATGATAAAGAAGATTATTTTATTCTAAATTTGTTCTTAGGTAAATTAGAATGGCCACTGAGGAAGAATGGCTACATCTGGGTGGGCCATAAAAAGCAATGGAGCATTGTCATTCTGATTCCCATAAGCACATGGTTTTACAAACCTTGATTGCTCACATTTGGACATGCCATTAGAAACACACATATTGTACACTCTACTATACACTCTTCTAATGTGGCAAACGTCTACAGAAATGTAACTGCAATCATTGATAGGAAAATCTGACAGGTACTAATAGCTTCTACTAAAGCCTTTCTGTGGGGGTTGCGATGTACTGGGACAATTACTATGAATGAAATTGGAAATACGTGTTTTATATATCCAAAGTATTGAAACATAGCTAAAGTATTTTTAAAATTTTTACTAGTATATAATTGTTTATGGGAAAAAGATTAGAAACTCTATATATGATACTCAGTTATTTAGTATTACATTTTAATGAAATACACAGTCTTTTCACACAAAACTCAATCTTAATAGCTAATACCATTTTCTTATTTAATGAATACCATGGGTTTTCCACAATAATGGTAAATCCTGGTTTATGTATAAAGGGGAATCACAGACCTTTTTAAGACTGTTTGATAAAAATTAGTGCTATCCCAGTACTATAATTGTAAACGCCTTTGGAGTCAGAGCAAGTATCTTATTCATGCTTGTTTATCCTCATACAATGCCAGAACCACAAGTATGAAGCCTCATATAGGAGATAGTGTGCATGGATGTAATCAAAGTGCTAGTGTGTAAATAGATGGACAAAGGAACAGAGGATGAAGGTTTACTCTTCACACAATTCACATGAAAGATAGTCCAGTGTATTGGAGATAAACATCGAGCCTGGAGCCAAGATGCTCGGGTTCAAATACCAACTCTGCTACTTACTTGACCTTGCACCTCAATTCTCTGCGCTATAAAATGAGCACATTAACAGCACCTACCGTATCAGGTTGTTGTGAGGATTAAATGAGTTTATGAAAGCACATAAGCATTTAGAATTGTGCCTGGTATGTAGGAACAACACAATAAGTACTGGCCATTATTATGTAAGATAAGCAGAGATACCTGGAATATAAAATACAGGGCTAATAAGCACTTTTCCACCTCTGCTGCCCTTTTGTTCCTGCTTCCAGACACATGCACACACGCACACTTACATTTGTACATGCACATGTGTACACATAAGCACAAATCACTCATAAAAATGAAAAGAGAAGAGATTCCTTAACAGGCTATCAGGAAAAATACTTAATTCTCCTCTGGGGTTTCTGATGGAGTGTCTGCCCCTTTAAATGAACCCAATTTGCCCTAGCAAGTCTGAGCTGGGATTATGTAAAAGGCCCCTGCTGGGCCTCCAAGTTCTACCCCTGGAATAATTCCAGATCTTTTTCCATCTGCCGTGATCCTTGATCTTGTGGTGACTAGATAATCTTTCCAGATATTAATTCATGTGGCTTTCACCCTGTCTCTTTCCTTTTTCCATGCTCCTGACCACCCTATTCTCCCTCCCCCTACCTCCCCTATCCCTATTTAAACTGACAGTTGACTCTCTGCTCTCTGGCTTCGCTGGGGATGAGGGGTGAGGGCCAGGACACAGGCATGTTATTGGATGGAAAGCATTAGTAAGCTGCAAATTTCCTGATATATTTTGCTCATGCTCTGAGCCCATAGGATAATTTAGAGGGTTCAGAAATTTGGCAGAAATGCAAGTGGATTTGTGGGGGCAGAATATCTTAGAAGAAACCTGAAGGGAGGATATCCTGCTATTTTTTAAAAGGTTCTATACTGTGATAGGTTTTGCAATCTGAGGAACTGAACGTTGTTCCTTGAGAAAGTCTCCAGCATGTAGCATGACTCCAGACAGCACTGGCCGCAGGGTATGCTGGGAAGCTGGAATCATGGGCACCTCTTTAAAGATTTCCATGGAAGAGATAAAGGGCCAGCAGAGAAGGGCCAGGTGGACAAAGATCATGGGCTTCTCCAAGTAACTTATGTGGACAGTAGATCAAAACCCAGAGGGTCCCTGGGCGAAAAGGGGTGGTGCCTCCTGGGGAGTCACCCTGGACCTGTGTTGGGAGGTAGACCCAGGAATCCCACAGTCCCAGGTGTCCCTGGAAAATAGATGCTTCCTCATACTAACCCATAGAAAGACCTTGGACATCATCCCACCTCTGGACCAGGCTGAAGAGTCCTGCAGTGGACATAGCTGGGGCACTTACTTACCCATGCTCCCCTTTCTCCCCTGGGGCCTGATGGATGAGGCAGACCCCACTTGCCTTTCTGTCCCTGTGGGTGAGACCAGAGACAGAGTGGACCAGAAGGACATGTGGGAGCTCAAGGAAGCCCACCCTTTCCCTGCACCATCTTCTCCCCCACACATAACACACTGGTATGTAAATGTGCACACACACTGGCACTGCCCAGTCCCCACTCACTGCTTACCTAAACACAGCATATGGATTCCATGTGCATTCTTCCACATGTCCTCCAGTGCCCCTCTTCCCATAAGCTATATTTGGAAAACCTGCAAGTCACACAGGGGCTATCTCTTCTCCCACACCCATACTTAAGCACACTAGCTCATGCACAGCACACCTAAGGGCACATAGACATATGTACAGGGAAACACACATGTGGGGAGGCAGGATTCATGATGGCTGAGTGTTGAACTACCAAGTTCAAATCCTGCCTCCATATGTGCAAGCATGTGACCTAGTACAAGTCATGTCTCCTCTCTGAGCCTTAGTTTCCTTGCCCATTACCTGGCTCGAGGGATTGTGGTGGGGATGAAGTGTGATGCTGCCTGTAGGGTGCTCAGCTCTGAACTCTGATAATTATGTCACATACTCACAGGCATTCACAAGTGCTTGGCCTCGCATTCGCACACGAGCTGCCTACATCATTTCTCAGAAGCTCTGCAACCCTATCAGGCCCACAGGTATGTACGTGTTCACCTCCCCACAGTGGACTGCACATGTGCAAAGGCATTCATGCAAACAGTACACCAGAGGTGTGTGTCACCATGCCCACACACAATCACTCTCATGCACCCAGTCACGCACACATGGCACAGCTGGGTCTCTTTTTCACTTACATGCAGTAAGGTGATAGTACACAGCTCACAGAGTGCTTGCAGGAATTCAGGAAGATAATAGGTGTGCACATATGTGGCCCAGAGCCTGGTGCAGAGTAGGGCGCAGAAAAGAGCAGCTCTTAACATCCTTGCAGACACACAACCCTTTGCTCTCTCCAACACCCAACTCCCATCCTTACCCCACACACAGCCATACACAGCTTCAGGTAGCCCTGATATAAATACACAGACACAGAGTCACATACTGCAGAGAGGCAAGGGTCACTGAAGAGGGCAAGAGTGTCCTGTTGTCCTTCTGGGACTCACCTTGAAGCCAGAGGGAACGAGTATGACCTGAGAGAACAGAGGAGAGAGCATTACACCTAAGACAAGGAGAAGGAAACCAGGGTCCCAGAGAGGGCAAGCAATTTAGCCAGGGTCACACAGCATGGAGGACATACCTTTTGTGTGTATATCCGCTACAGGACTGAGACTGTGCTGCTTCATTCAAAATATTACACTCAGCATCTAGTGTGGTGCCTGGCACAGAATAAGTGCTGAAAATGTATTTGTTGAAACCACTTTTAGTCAGTAGCTAGAGAAATCCCTTTAAAACCCAAGTCTTATCTATTTAAAATCTTCAGTGGCTCCCTGCTGCCCTAAGAATAAATCCAAACCCCTATTGCAGACCACGAGGCCCACAGGAATCAGAGTCTTCCACCCTCTGCGGCCTTGTTACTGCACAAATTTCTGCAACCACAGCCATATGCCTGTGTGCAGAGCAACCCTAAGAAATGACAAGAAAAGTTTCCCACCTGTCTGGTGAAATGGGGCTCAAAATAGAAATAAATTTTATGTATAAAAAGTAAAGAGTTAATGGTTCTGGTAGGCAAGCTTACAATTTGAGTCATAATTGCTCCATTAACTTTCCTGGTAGCTTGAATCACCTCTGTTTTGGCTTCCTTTCAGGAGTAGACATATTTTTACCTTGCAGCAGTCCTTACCCTTTCATCTGCTAATAGAATCCTCAAATTTGTTGAAAGTATTGATCAAGTTTCCCGGCCTTCCTGTAGCAAAGGGTAGATGGGACACAAGACCTATCCTAGGCCAGATGGACTCTCCCTTTCTGGACTTCGAGTCTTGAAGGGATGCCTCGAATAACAAAGAATTGTTGGATAGGATTGATCCAGATTCAACAGTAATCAATGCCTGCTACCTCGATCCTCAGAGCTGCCCTGTTTTCTGTACTTTCCAAATCCAATTCTTCAGTTTTGCCTTTGATTCTGAGAATTGCTCCTTACCTTTGTAAGACATTCCTTTTCAAATTGGCTTTTAGTAGAAATAGTAAGTTAGAAAAAATTGGTATTTTTTGTTACAACTTCTAACACCAACAGTTGCAATAACTGTTATACCATCTCACTGTATACAGCTTTGGATTGAGGAACTGGTGATGTATTGCAATTTTAGTTGACATTGACTTTTCACCAAAATATGCATTTGGCATCTCCTTTAGCTTCATGAACTGACTGTTCTAGTAGAGGTGTCCTTCCCCTTCTCCTGTCTCAGAGCAAGTGAATGATACCTTCAGCTAACCCTCTCCCAGAATCTGCTTTACAGTAGGAGGACTAGAAGAGAACCAGCTGATACGATATCCTCTGATCAATCAGATGATGGCCCATGTATCTCAGTATGTGTCCAATATGAAGTCTGTTTGATTAATATTTAGTTATCAAAAGATTAGCATGATTTAATCTTGTTTTGATCAATGGCTGATATCAAGAGCTGGATGAAGTTTTATCCCAAAATGTTTCAGTGATTTTTCTATTACCCATTTATGTCATTTCTTTTTACCTGAGTTGTAGCTTTTGTTTGCTATACAAATGCCAAAATAAAATTTCAATATAGGTCTTTTTCATCCCAAAACATAGTGAATTCACAATTGTACACCAATTTTAAGTATTTTCATTTGTTTTTTATCAAAAATGTGAGTATAGATCAGTGTGGTTTTGTATCATCCAATAATAAATTTAATTTTTTATATGATGGGTATATATTTTCTTGATTTTAAGTGCTTCTATTTCCTCCATTTTTGTGATTTAATCATCTTAATATTTCAATACATACTATAATAAAAATATAGGTGTAAAAGATATCTGGTATATTCATTTTTTAATTCCTAATATTTTGTATTTGTTAACTTATTGGATAAACCATTTTCAGAATAACAAAGGAAATTAAGCTAAAGATTTCCTTCCTGCATTTCCTCTCTAAATTGACTTTTATCAGATCTTTCTGAACTTGTCTTTTATAGACTCAGGTGAACATATAAATATAAATGATCCAAATAAGCAGAGCACATAATACTTAGTAAGTGCTTAATTAAATATTTATTGAATGAGTGGACAAGGAAATTTCGATTTATTTTTATTCACTATTTACTACCTTACAGAATATTAAACTACTATTCTTCATTTGTTGCTTTTCATGGGTTATGAGGGATAAACTCACAGATCTTCAGTTATGTCTGTTCCTACAAGGTTCATACAGAAATGATCCCAGGCTTGTCGGAAGTGTTCACATGAGATGAGATCTGTTCATTACATAAAGTTTTTGTTGTGCAGCTATTTTGGGTTGGGCATTGGGCTGACACAGAATTCAGCACAGCATCCCTGCCTTCAGGGAGTTTGAGAGGGTTGAAAAGTAAACAGGTGATGAGAGCAAACTGCTGTTATTGGCATCTTCAGAGGGCCATGACTAATCAGAAGTGAACAACAGAAAGGTTTCTGGGGTTAGGAACAGATTCATAGAAAATATAGAAAATGAGGATGGAGATTTCAAATCTGTGTCAAAAAGCCAAGAAACATTTTCTTGCTTAGTTTGGTGCTAGGAACACTTCAAGTATACCTCTCTTTACCATCAAAGGAAATTCTATCAGATAAAGGTAAAATAAGAGTAATTAGACAGCTTGACAAAAAGTAGGGTTTCGCAAGACTACAAGCCTGATCCATAAAGGAAAAAAGGATAAATTAGACTTTGTCAAAATTTTTAAAATTTTCTCTGCAAAAGAAATTGTTAAGAGAACAAAAAGACAAATTGCATACTGGGAAAAAATACTTGCAAATCATACATCTGACAAAGATTTATATCTAGAATACACAAAGAACTCTCAAAATTCCCCAAAAAGAAAATAAATACTCTCTCTCCCAATAAATGGACAAAAGAGTTAAACAATCTCTTCACAAAGAAATATGGATGGAAGATAAACACATGAAAAGAGGTTCAACATCATTATTCATTTAGGGAATTGCAAATTAAAACACAATGAGATACCACTACACACTTGCTAGAATGGCTAAAATAAAAATCCCTGACAATACCTAGAGGATACAGATTGACTGGAACTCTCATACATTGCTAAAGGATTACAAAATTGTACAGTCACTTTGGAAGACAATTTGTGGGTTTCTTATAAAGTTAAAAATACACTTACCATATAACCCAGCCATCTACTTCTATATATTTACCCAAGAGAAATGAACACATATTTACATAGAAACCTTTACATGGATATTTATAGCAACTCGATTCAGAATCACCAAAAATTGGAAACAATCAAAGTTATCCTTCAACTGATGAAGGGATAAACCAACTATGAAGTTTTCATATAATGGAATACTACCCAGCAATAGAAAGAAACAAACTATGATATACTTAATAATGTTGATGCATCTCAAATGTTTTTTGCTGAGTAAAAGCAGTCAGACCCAAAAGACTGCATGACGTCTGACTTTATTTATATAACATTTTATTAAAGGAAAAACTCTAAGAACAGAGAATAGATCAGAAGTTGCCAGGGACTGGGGATGGGCAGAGGGCTAACTATGAAAGGCAAACACGAGGGAAATGTTTAGGATAATGGAACTGTTTTGTGTCATTACTGTAGTGGTAAGTATGAGTATGTTTTTGTCAAAACCATATAACTGAACAGTACGAAGAGTGAATTTTACTGAGTGTAAATTTAAAAATCTATTTAAAAAATGAAAAAATAGTGTTTCCACCATCCAGTGTCTTGCCCAAAATTATAAGTCAGGAGATAAGAAACTTCTTTTTTTATTAAAATGCTCTCAATATTAATAGTGGGTAAACAGAGTATAGAGTATTTAGCTACATAAATATACATAAAAATCTTCAAATTCAAAGTGATAAATTCATAAATCTAGGTCAAACATTCAAAGTATAAAAGGATGAACAGAAAATGAATTTTAAAAACATTAAATTTCTGATTAGGCTCTTCAGCAAAAATTCATGAAAATAAATATTGGAGGTACAAAGGCACTACTAAGTAAAATCTACAAATAGTGAGAGAGCAACTCTTGGCATCTGGAAGCAGCTTTGCCTTCAGTGGTGGCTTAAATAAGTTGAAAAAAGTAGGAACCTGAAAGTTCTACTACCATCTGTACTGAGAATTCCCAAGAAATCAGGTTGATCAAATATTTTAGTGATTATATTGTCAGGACTTACCTGGTTGTAAATGACAGAAACTCAACCTCATCTATATTAAGCAGAGGGTAATTTACTGGCCCACAGAACGCAGAGAATACAAGAAAAAAGTGTAGGAAACCTAGATAATACATAGGCTCAGAATATCAAATCAGAGTCACATGAATTGGAGGCCTTACCCTTTCAAACTTTTCTAATAATTAAGGAGTACAAATAATTGTGAGGTACTGGTGAAGCAGGGAAATGTCCAGAACCATCAATATAGGGCCACACATCTTTTTTATCACATCTGAGATATTCTAGCCCAGATTAACATATGAAGTAATGCAGGGGGCGACATCACTCACACAAAAGAAAGTTGTTTTGGTTGTGAAATATCCCTCTTTCATCATCAAATAATTACACAGATGACATGAGATTTTCCAGGGAGCCAGACCCCATAAATTGTGGATTCCAGATTTGTTTACTACTTCCTTCTAAAGACATTGCATAGATAAGGAATCATCTGCTAGTAAATATTATTGAAGTGTTTGTTGTAGTTCAGTCATTTGTTTACAAGGAGATTTGACAGCACACCTTCCTCATTTGTCTTTGGTAATGTCTCCTCTCCAATGCCCCCAGGAGAGTGAGGGAAGGGATTGCAGTCCTGCTGCTATTTCCTCTTGGAACCAAAGCCTCAAGGGCTTCTTCAATTGCCAAGATTTTTTTTCTTTTTCTGTGGCTCTCAGTCTCTTTCTCAGTCTCTGCTTGGCTTTATTTTACAATAGGTTCTTTCCTTATAGCTTGAAAGACAGTTACCAAGAGTTTTTTTTAGCATTCTCAATGGAAAAAATTTCTGTTTTTTTCTAATTTGTTTCCTCCCTGGGAAATCCTTGGTAGTTCCTGTTTGGTTCATGTGCCATCTAACTGTTGTGAGGGGATGTGGGTCCTGGATCAAGTAGTTTCAGGGGAGGAAGCTCTGTTATTTAAGAAAAGATAAAAAGAATAATACAGAGTCCACCATAATATCTGATTCCATTCTTGTATTAAACACAAGAGTATGGTCAGAAGTCTAGAATTTTGTTAATAAACATATTTTTAAAGATACTTTTATCCATGTTTTACTAAGTATGAGTTTAGAGTAAGACTATTGTTTAAAAATAGCACACTGAATGAATATAGAAAATGATTTTTCATATTAATTCTTTGAGAGGCTATACTCATTTAAAACATTCTGCAAATATTTAAGACTTTGAATTGTGTATGAAAATGCTTTCAAACCAGTTTGTAAATTATGGAAGAAAATTACTCATTTTACAACAATATGTTAAATTTTATTGTCTGCAGTCAAATGTTTATCATTAGCATTTGTCTTAGAAGAAAACTCTAAAAGTTATTAAATAGATAGTGGAAGAAAAATAATTTTAAGCCTTTAGGCATCAGACCACTACAAAATTAACAAACAATAATATTTTACCCTCCAACTGCAAACTGTTCCATAAAATGGAATACTGGCTATAGAGAATACAGTGGCAATACATCTTTAGTATTATATGCCATTTGGGAGACATATAAAAAGAGAATCCATGTTCTTTGTGGAAATGCTGGAAGATTTATTTCCAATTTTGTTTCATAATAAGCATTTTGACTATATGACCACACAGTTGGATCTGTCTTCAGAAGTTTTGTTTTTTTTTTTTAATAAAAAAGATGAGGGCACATTTATACAGACAAAACATGTGATTTTAATGAAAAAATGTGAACTGTCATCATTCTGTGTGATTGACTGAGAACTAGTATTTTCTAGTCATCATTTGTTCTTCCCTTAGCTGCTGGGTAGACAAAGGTCACTTCTTTTCAATTTACTTGAGATCCCAGAGGCACCAGTTCTGGAGGGCTGTTCTGAATCCTCTTGAAGCTTTCAGGGTCTTTTTCACGTGCATGTCTTTGCTAATTAGCTTGGGACATCTTTAAAGGGAGAGATTTTGTTTTGTTTTGTTTTTGTCAACAATGCCGTTTGGGTTCTGCAGTGGGTAGAGAAAAGGCTTATTCATTGGAAAAGAGTAGCTCTGAGTAGAGCTGAAAAAAGAGCTCAGGTTTCCTTGGCTTCTAATTATAAGAGGAATAAAAATGTGCTCTCCCAAGCACAGCAAAGAGACACATACCTCTTTACTAGACTATATCATAGGAAGTGATATTTATGTTAATAAGGTTGGAAGGATGCATAGACTCAGCAAAAGGACAGGTGAAAACGGGGAGAATCGAAATCCAAGGTAACAGTCTGTGCAAAAATACAAACATCCAGAAACCAGAACAAGTTCACTATGGACAAAGACCAGAGGAATTTGGACTTCTCTCTATAAATCATGGAGTCCATTTGAAAAAAGAGGTGTTATGCAATCAGGGTGCAGTTTTAAAGATTCAGTCTTGCTGCACCCTGAGAATGGCTGCTGGAAGATGTGACCGGAGCAGGGACAACAGCTAAAAGTATTCCATGTGAGAATAGGCAGAAGACCTGCACTTTATGCAGAAGGAGGAGGAATGAGAGAGAGGGTGACATTCGTCATGCTGCACCCAGAAAGATCTTTGCAAAAAGCAATTGTGATAATTCACTTAGCTTGTTCAAAATGCATTCAGTGGCTTCCTGTTGTTTTTAGACAAAAAGGCAAAAGTCCTTATCCATTTTCTTTTGCATCTCTAGTATTTAATATATAGTGGACATTTAATAAGTACTTATTTAGTGAATGAATGAATAAATGAATGAGGACTGAACTAAACATTTATAGTAAGTAAAGAAATATTCTCCATCCCCATCTTCTCCCTGTTCTATGAATATATGCCATTCAAATTAATCTATTCTGTGCCCGATGGTGGGGAGAGCTTTTCGAGAAAATAAACTGAGGTTATTGTCAGTGGCAAAGCTGGAAGTGGAAGATCAAATCTTGGGACTCACATTGCCAAACTTCACACACATCTAGTCCACATAAGATAATAAACATAAAAGTATCAATAAACTATAAATTGTGATACAAATATAAACTGTATTCTTTTGCTCTTTTGCACATTCTACATTTGCTGAGCTGGTCCTCATACTTTGGAAGAATATTAATAAATGTTTTTAGGGTCAGAGACACATATGTTCTAATCTCAGCATTTATTATTTATTTATTTAAAGGTCCTTTATTTATTTATTTATTATTTTAAAGGTCCTTTCTCATAATAAGCAAACCCAGGTTATTTTAGAGTGTAGACTTTTGGCAAGGTCAGCTGATATATTCCTATAAATGTATGCCTTGAGGTCTTTTCTGAACATAGTTAACCCATTTGGGATAACCTTTCTTAAAATAAAATGATCTTACATCAAATAAATATTGGCATGCTTTTTAAGGTCATTTGACACAAAACTAGAATATTAACAGGAGGCTAGATTTGATGCATGTTTTCTCACCAACAGGTGGAATTGAAATTCACTACATTTATTTTATCATATAAACCTCAAGTGTTAAGAAACCATATTAACTCATCTTGAATTTCTATTGCCCCCATCAAGCTCTAAGTGTCGAGTAGAGGTACACAGGCTATACACATAAAATGCTTGTAGAATGTTTTTTTTATCTATTTTTTCTATAGACGTTCAGAAACCAAAGGAACGGAGATGATAAAACAGAAGATTCTTACAAGCTATTATTTATCTCTGCATATTTAATGTTTTCCTTTCTGAACTATGCTTCATAGGTAATAAAGGAAACAAAAAGAATGAGAATTGGATCCTGGAGGAAAAAATTACTGAAGAAATACAGTTTCTATAATTGAGATAGATGAAGGATTTATAGAAGCAGGACAAAAGAGACAGCTGTTCTTCTAATAATATTTTTTGGTCCATATTAAAGCACAATACGTTCCAGGGTCTGCATAATCATCATGAGATATATTCTTTCTTGGAAGCCAAGTAGCAGGTAATAAACCACACACATTTTGTTTATTTGACAAGAGAATTAGTGCTGTTTTCACACCTCACAGAGTAACTTCTTAATATGTAGATCCTAAAGAGCTATCCCAAATATTCCCTCTCTATCTCAGAGAAGCATTTTGGCTGAAATTGATTTTCAGAAACTATTATGTTTCCCTATTTGGATCACTTTGTGTGTGTGTGTGTGTGTGTGTGTGTGTGTGTGTGTGTGTGTGTGTGTGTGTGAAAGGAGTTTGCCCAATTAAAACATATTAACAAGTGCAGTTGCTTGATAGAGAAAAAGCAGATCTAGTACCTTAACTTTTTAAAAAGAAGTCATTAAGGTGGTACCTCTATAAGACAATGCCCTCTTTTTCCAGATCCACTCAGGATAACTCTTGCAGTACTTGCTCTCCTAAGTAATATTGGGCTCTGCTTTGGTGTCATCTCCTTACATTTGCAGTTCCTTTCCATCTCACTCTCCCCTCCTTTTACTTAGAGGAGTATCTCAAAATATAAACTACCAAATTAAAAGAAATTGAGATAGGGTCAACCATAGAGATTTTGAATGAAGATATTAGACAAAGAAGACATAATAAATAATAACCTTTTTTTTTTAGATGGTGTGGTAGGCAGAATGGCCTGCCAAAGATGTCTGTGTCCTAATCCCTGGAACCTGTGCATATGTTACATCACATGGCAAACAAGACTTTGTAGATATAATTAATGTTCAGAGAGGGAGATTATCCTGGTTTATTTGGATGTGCCAAATCTAATTGCATGAGCCCTTGAATGCAGAGAACTTTCTCCAGCTGGAGTCAGAGATGCAGCAGAAAAGGAAATCAGAGAGATGAGAAGTTTGGGAGAACCCCATGAATCTGTTGCTGGTGGGAGCCACATGGGAAGCAAGAGGAAAAATGCAGACAACCTCCAGGAGCAAAGACCAGCCTGTGGCTGGTAGCCAGTGTGGAAATGAAGACTTCTGTTCTACGGCCACAAAGATCGGAAGTGGATCAATACTCTCAATGAACTCGGAAGAGGATTCTTCCCCACAACCTCTAAAAAGGAACGCAGACCCACTGAAACCTTGATTTTAGCTCATGAAACCCTAAGCACAGTACTCACCCAGATTTCCGACCTACAGCAGCTATAATATATTTTTTGTTGCATTAAACCACTAAATCTGTCATGTGTTATGACAACAATAGAAGCTAGCACATGTGTTTGACAATCAAATAGGAAAAAATAAAACCTATTTAAGATAGGTTTTTCTCAACTTTTACCTTCTTTTATGAGGCAGGGTTCACTCAGGACAAGAGAAACCATTGCAGGTCTTTCGAACAGAAAGGATGTAACACAAGATATTATACTTAAGAAAATTACAACAACAAAACAAGGGCTGGGAGACCAAATGTTCAGAAAACCAGGTCCCAAGACATATGGAAGTTGAAGGAACCACAGGCAACCACCACTGATGATGTCAGTTACCTGTGGCACCGAAATGAGTAATTCTCAAAAGAATGTCTGGAAGCCATTGGCAAAACTTCATCTCTGCTTTCTGCTAGAGACCATGAGCCCACCTTCCACTGCTAGAAGAATAAGAGCAATTCCTCCCAAATCTCATGTGACTGCCTCTCGGTGGTGGAATCGAACCCAGAACCCAGGCTTCCAGGCCCTGTAATACAGATAAGCACAAAGAAGGAGGAAAAGAGCACTGTGAGGCAGGTACATTTCTTTACCTCATTGCTGCCACTGCAACAAGACTTCCGTGTAAAAAATAATGAAAAAGGAAATTAGAGGTGGAAAGGAATAGTGCCCACTGAAACCCTTAATGATTTAAAATTCAGACACTTAAAAGAGCTTCAATTCTTCCCCTCAGGCTCCATTTCATTTGGACAAATGTCATTACTCTCGGCCTGCATTGCTTTTTTTCTATACTCACACAATAAAGAATCATGGAATGTTAGAGGCCATCTACTTCAGCTCTCTCCTTTTAAATTCAAATAACATGATGTTTATAGAGATGTTGCATCCTGCTAAACCAGCAGCAGGACTCGCCCTGAAAGAAGAAATACCAGGAGACCCCAGCTGGGACTGCTCCAAACCACCCTACTGTGTGGTTGGTTGAGATTTCAAAGAAAAGAAGCCCGGAACACTAGGGCAATCAGTCCAAAAGCATTATTAGGGGAACTTACAGAAAGTTGCAGCTACCTCACTAGGGACAGTGAAACAGCAAGAAGTTCATAGAAATCTGTCCACATCCACGGCAACTGCTCTTCATATTACATGTGGTTGGGAAAGAAAGTGGCTATATATAAGGGGCTTGTGTGCAAGTTTTGGGGAAACATCTTGATATGTACTCTTTCTTCAAAATGAAATGCACTTGTAAAAATTACTATGAAATACTTGGAGTATGAAAGATGCAGGCTAGGAAGATTTGAAAAAAGCTTACAGAAATCTTTGAAGTTTCATCCAGACAAAAACCATGCACCTGGAGCAACAGATGCTTTTAAAAAGATTGGAAACACTTATGCTGTTTTAAGCAATCCAGTAAAACAAAAACAGTGTGACCTTATAGGCAATGAAGAACAAGCTTGTAATCATCAAAACAATGGCAGATTTAATTTCCATAGAGGTTATGAAGCTGATATAACTCCAGAAGGCTTGTTTAATATATTCTTTGGTGGTGGATTTCCTTCAGGTAGTATACATTCATTTTCAAATGGGTGAGCTGGTTATAGCCATCAACATCAACGTCAACAGAGTGTGCATGAAAGAGAAGAAGAAAGAGGAGATGGAGGCTTTTCTGTGTTTATTCAGCTGATGCCCATTATTGTATTGATCCCGTGTCATTGTTAAGCCATCTGAAGGTCTCTAATCCTCCTCCTTTCTTATTTCCCAGATCTGGATTAGGGCAAATCACTAAAATGCAGACAGAAAATTTGGGTGTCATTTATTATGTCAACAAGGACTTTAAAAATGAATATAAAGGAATGCTATTACAAAAGATAGAAAAGAGTGTCAAAGAAGATTATGTGACTAATATTCGAAATAATTGCTGGAAAGAAAGCAAAAAACAGATATGCAATATGCAGCAAAAGTATACCGTGATGACCGACTCTAAAGGAAGACAGACGCCTTGAGCATGGACACTTGTAAAGAATTAGAGTGGCTGACCAGTATCTATAAAGGAGGATGAATGGGAACTTTTACTTACAAATTTTAGTGAACTCTTTATTTTTTCTGTAAGTAAATTCAGTTTTGTCATGAGAGCTGAAGGAAAAGCTTTGATACTAAAAACTGAACTGAATAGTTGTTCCCTGAAATCTTGGTCTGTTTATGACCTACTGACTCTTTTCAATAGTAAGAAACTGAAAACCAAAATTAATATTTTAGTTGTGCTTCTGCTTAGATGATTCCTAACAGCTTAGATGATTCCTAACTAAAAATGTCTTGAGAAAGAATGATCACATCTGTAGCAATTTCTAGTTTTAGTGGTTCTCCATTATTGTGTGTGTAAATATTTACAGAATGCTCATTTTGTGTATATACAGATTATTGCCTTTTTATTTAAATTTTTATATGTTTAGCTCCATGAGACAGTTTAGCTGAAATTGATGGAATAAAATGTTATATGACAAAATTACAAAAAAAAAAAAAAAAAAGGGAAATGTTATTGAGGCAGGCAGTGCTCAAAGTTACAGCAACCAAAGTTCAACATGCATACAAGGAATTACCAGGAAGGGATGCCTGAGGAGGGGCATGGGGCCAACAGCAATCCTCAGTCGGGTGGGAGATGCCATATGTGCCACACAATCCACCTCCCCGACCGGCTCTTACAGTCTCACATGCCACCTTTTCCACAGGAGTACCTGAGCTGTGGGCATGGTGGGCGAATAGTTTGTAAAATTGTTTTTCCCATTTTTAAGGTGCATTGGAGACAGAACTCTCACAAACAAAATACGTAAGTGTATAGACTAAGTCCAATTGCCACAATGCCTAGAAGGCTCATCAACAGTGTTTTTGACATACACCCCACTCTGCAAACCAATCTTTATTTGAGACCACCATGAGTCATCACTCATTTGATCTATAAACTGCAGTTGTTTTTGCAAGTGAGCTAAGGTCTTATCTATTTTGGCTTTTTTATCTGGAATGTAGACACAGCACTCAGTTTCTAATAAGGTGCGTGTTCTCCCTTGTGCTACAGTGAGAATATCCAGGGCCATATGGTTTCATAGCACCACTGTGCACATAGCTGCAGTTTCTTCATTTAGTGTGGAGAGATGTGTTTAGTATCATCAAGGACCATGGTTATAAGCTTTCAGAAGGTTTCTATTTTGATCATGTCAACAGCACTTCCTCAGGGAACAAAAGAGAAATCAAATAATCCCACCCAGAGAATTTAGAACTGCTCCACATCCTTCTCCAAATAGGCTCGTTTAAAGGCATGAAGGTTGTGGTTGATGTCCTAGAGTACATGCAGGGGAAGCCAGGAGCACATCTCTCTTCCACCCTGGGGGGCTGCCAGAGTCACATGTTTGTGCCACATAACCTCTCTGTACCATTACCAAAATCCAGCAGATAGCAGGATGTCAGCCCCAGTCAGTAGTAAACCAGTCACTGCTAGTTAGGACAATTGGCATGGGAACATTTTTTTGGAAGCGCATAATGCTGATATCTCATATTAAATTGGCTCGTGGTCTTTTGTGTGGTTTCTTTGTTGTCAATACAAGAAGCCAGCTAGCAATAGTATCCCTGTGTTAGGATTAAGCCAAGTAAACCCAACCTATAATTGGGCATAGGACCCCCACTGGCAGAAGGCTGTATTCTTTGAAATACTGTGCACCTTCCCAGTGGCTTCTCTTTCCGAGACCTTGCTGCTTCAGATTGTTGAGCTACACTCCCAATGGACTGACGGTATCACCTGTGATTCAGGGGTGTTCAAGTTTGACACTTCCTTCTGTTGTTCTTGGAACCAACATCAAATGGCCACCCCATCACAACCTCAAAGCAGACTGACCCAGCAGGGAGTGCCTCCATAACTGCTGAAAGGCTTGAGGCTGCAAACCCAACAGTCTGTTCGGTTGTTGTGTGTTCAGTTGTTGTGTGATGAGTCTAGGATAAAAACACATTTTCAGTGGTGCTTCAACTGTTAGCATAAGCAGTTTGCCATAAAAAAGAGCATAAACAACAGTGAAAAGATAAGAGATTGTTAGACACACAGATTGAGCTATCTCATCTTTCTATTAATGAGACTAGAGCTGGTTCCTCCTTTGGCGATGACTTCTGCCACAGCAGAGACTCGCCCAGCTGACTAGATCATACCTTCATCCCACCATGGGAGGGGCTTCCACCTCTATGCTAATATTATTAACAATAATCCAGCTAATAGTTGCCACAGCCTTGCCCTTCAAGAGTGGATGCTCGCTTGCCCATTGTCACCATGTCCCTCGGTCTTCTCTCTTTCAGGAATGTCAGGGTTAGCTTTAGGGTGGTGGAGCCCTTCTGCCTTATCAGCAAGAAGATCCTAATCCATCCCTTGAGCACTGTCCATCCCAGACTCCAAGGTATTGTTCCGGTACCTGGGGTGATAGGAGAGGAGTTTACAGTGTTATTCCATCTTGGGTGGCAATTAGCATGTGGATCCAGGCTTCCTCTGTCTGATTCCATACCTGCACAGCTTGGTGCTAGGATCCTATTAAAGACTGGCTTATCTCCTTTGGTGGGAACTTCATTAAGGTTTGTGAGGGCCTCTGGCAGGACCACTGCCCATCCTTTTAATGACATCTGCCTAGTGAGGAATTTGATCTGCTCCTTTAGTAGGCTTTCTTTCTATCAAGCCAGCCCCTTGAGGGTTATAAGGCAAATATCCCTTCTTTTCTTGTATTAGGCTGCCAATGAAGTGGGACCCTTTGTCACTAGAAGTGACACTGGGCATGCCATACATTGTAAACACTGCAGTCCTTTCATCGTGGATGTTTGTTGGAACATCAACAGGGGAATGCTTACATGGAACTACTAACAGTGTCTATACAGGTAAGTGCATAGCAATACTCTCAGTACCTTGGAAAAGACAGTGTATAATCACCTGCCAGACATTTTGCTGTATGGCCAGACATCACAGGCAGAGATTGGGGTTGCACTTGGCTGCAAGTGGAGCAGTCCTGACAGACTATCTCAGTGTCCTCTCTGGAGATAAGCAATCCAGCCATTTGTGCTAGCCTCCTGGTGTAACGACCACTGTGCCCCCCTTTCTGGGGTACCCAGTTGGCTAGTCTGTCTTGTCAGTCATTTCCACTGCCCACATTTTTGCTAAGATATCTACTTCTGTGTTTCCTGAGAAGGCGGTTGTCTGATGGGCAGTCATATGGAAGCTAGTAACCTCTGACCCTGGGCATTGTAGGCAGTCCTAGATATCTTGCCATAGTTCAGCACCACACAAAGGAGGCCTGTTTGTAAGTTGTTTTTCAGCTTCCCACTGGGCAATCCATGCTGTTAACCCTTTTATAACTGCCCGTGAATCAGTGCAAATGGCAATGCTTGTTCATCAAAACCAACCAGATGGTCTAGTTCTGCCCGTTGACTATTGTCCCATTCCTCTCTTCACCCACAAGGTATCTGTTGCTGGTGGAATGGCCACCTCTGTCAAAGAAAGGAGTTGCCCTGAGCAGGAGCCATCCATATACCAAGCATTCTGTGGAGGTGTCCCTCTCCTTCCCTTATCCATCAGGGCTTTTCTAGATGAAGTTTCTGAGACCTCTTCTGATTCTGTGGTGTATGTTATAGACCCCAGAATAGCTTGTAACTTCAGTGAGATGGGACTAGATATTGTGTCCCCTCTGCTGTAGATATGCATGCCACCTCAATAATGTGTCATTCTGGGCCACCACAGAGGCAAGCTTTGCAAACAGCTCCTCTACCAATCCCTTACTGGGATATGCTGTTTTTATTTCCAATGCCATATCTCTTGTGATAGCCTGTTTGTAGCAAGGCTTGGTATATAGCTAGGAATTGCTTTTCTAGGATAGTATAACATTGCTCAGCCCCTTTAAAGAGTTGGGACCAAAAATCTATGGAGATCAGTGTCTCCCACCCCTTTGCCATATGGCCCACCCCATTCCATCTTCTGTGATGGAGATGGGTTCAAATGTAGTCACGGTTTGCAGGACTTCTTCTTGGGCTACTATAAGTTTTGCTTTGGAAAAGTCCTCCTCTTCCTTGTGCCCCCAATCTCATGTTGCTCCTGTTTTTATTATCCTACACAGAGAACACAGGTATTGTGCCAAATGAGGAATGTTCTCCAATATCCCAATAACCCACAAAAGTGTGCACCTCTTTAACCATTTGTAGGCAGAGTTAAGCTTGGATCTTATCACAGTAGTTAGTAAAACATGAGTCTTTCCCAATCACACCACCCCCAGCAACTTGATGCTGTTTCCTGATCCTTGTACTTTCTGGGGATAGATCATCCTCTTTTCTGAATGTGCTGCCCAGCCTTTTCTATGGCTTTCTATAAAAGACTTGAGTCTACAAAAGTTAGCAAAATATCATGTACATAGTGTTCTACATGTACTCCTGAAGGTGGACCCAAGACAACAAGGTCTCTGACTACTACTCCAAGATAGATAGTAGGGCTATGTGTATATATATATATATATATATATATATATATATATATATATATATATGTATATGTATATCCTCAGGGAAGGCCTGGAATGTTGACTGTCATCCTTCCCATGTTAAGGTAAACATGTTCTGTGACTGTTCATCTGTTAGTATATTCAGAAAGCATTGCCCAAATCCACAATAGCACGATAGGTCCCTAGATAAGATGTCAATCTCTCTAATATTTGGGCCATGGCTCTGTGGATGGTGGGAGTCACTTGGTTCAGTTCCTGATAATCTATATTCATTCTCCACTTTCTATTTGGCTTTTGTACAGGCTGAATTGGGCTATTGAAAGGACTCCGTGCTGGTTGGATCATTTGCACCTTTTCCAATTCTTGGATAGTTATTTCTTTGTGCCCCCCAGGCAGAGGATATTGTTAAATAGCCAGTGTTCTCCTTGGTTGCTGTAGGAGGAAGGGGTCCCACCTGGCATGCCCCTCAGTACCACCTTCACAACCCCCAGCCTTAGATGGAATTCTCCTATAGAGGGACCTAAGGTGGCTCCCAGGAGAATATCTACTCCCAGTATATTTTTAGGTGTAGGAGATATGCACACCCACCTGTGGGATGGAGGACCTTGCCCTATTTGAACAAGGAGGTGAGGCTTTTTCACTGTGATGGATGTGCCCCCACTCATCAATGGATGTCAGTGGTCCAGAGAACTGGTGGAGATTCCCATGTATGAGGGTGAATTCTGCTCCAGTGTCTCCTAGGGCCAGCACCTTTTGTTTAATTCATGGGGATCAATATATAGTTACTTCCATGTGGGGCCTCCAGTCCCCTGGGATGTCCCTGCAACTCAAGGGACCTTGGCCCTCTGCTTAGGGGAGGGAGCATGAGGGTTGCCATTCTCTCTCTCTCCTCCTCCTGGGTGGGGGGTGGGAGGGATAGTTGGTTCTAACCCTGGCCTATGGAACCCTCTAATGTTTTGTTGTTCTGGCTTCAGCCCCTTTCAGTGTTTCGGCAGAACCGCATAGGATTATTTGTTGATTTTCTCCTGTGTCACCCCAGTTGTCAGCAGGTCCTGCCACATTTGGCTATGGGAAACCCTCTTTGCATAGGATTTTGGGGGAGGCAATTTTCCTTTTCTCCATATTGTACTCTCCTGTTGACATTCTGGACTCTGGATGTCACTATATCTGTCCCTATTTCTCCTATCTCAGCAAGGGCTTGTCCTACATCATACACAATGATATCCTGGTTAAAGGGCTTAAAACAGGGAGAGTGTGGCCTTCTGTGATGGTTAGGTTCATGTGTCAGCTTGGCCAGGTGATAGTACCCAGCTGTCTGGTCAAGCAAACACTGGCCTAACAATTGCTGTGAGGACGTTTGAGGCTGGTTTATTTAATCATCAGTCAATTGACTGCAGCTGTGACTGGTGACTCACCAAAGGGTGTGTCTTCCACAATGAGAGAATGCAATTGGCTGGATTTAATCCAATTAATCAGTTGAAGACTTATAAGCAAGACAGATAGAGGACCCTCACTTCTTCTTCGGCTGCCCAGTGAAGCATTTCCTGAGGAGTTCATTGAAGTTGCGGGTTCGTTTCCTGAGGAGTTCATCGAACACGTTCATCGAAGATCCCAGTTCATTGCCTGAGGAGTTCGTTGAAGTTGCTGGTTCGTCTCCTGAGGAGTTCATTGGACATCTTCCTTGGAGTTGACAGTTTGCTGAGTGCTCTACAGAATTTGAACTCATGCATACCCACAGTTGCGTGAGTCACTTTTACAATTTGATAGTCAGAGACACCTCTCCTTGATTCTGTTTCCCTAGAGAACCCAAACTAATACACCTTCCAACTGGGAGGTGCTGCCTTTAATAATATATTCCTTGTGCCTGCTGTAAAAGTGGCATTGTCAGAGCCTCAGACAAGCGGGGCATAAATGGCCATGTGCATCGCTTGTTCTCAGTAGTGCTTGCACTTTTTCAATAGTTTGCCAGGGTGTGGCAGCATCTCCTGGCATTTCTCTCCCTGATGGCCAGCATCTTGGCAGGAATAAGTGGTCTGATCAATTGAGGTATGATTGCCCTGCACTGCCCTCACTCTGTGTAAGCACTGTCTGATTATGGGTGGGTGGTAACATTGCTCATCTTTCCTGCTTCACTCCCTGATAAGACCACCCCATCAGCTCCACTTTCCCACAGCCTTACTAGCCACACCTTCACTGTCTCCTTACAATTCTGGCAAAATGATTTGCAATATCAATCAGTTCTGCTGGGGTATATTCCCAGATGTTTGACTTGCTAGTAGAGGAGGTCCTTGAGCTCCTGCTGGTCTAGTCTGTTTAACCTTATTCTGTATTAAGGGTACAAGCATGCAGAGATGCTTCCCCTCCCTTGTTGTCTGAATTGATTATCTCAACTAACTCATCAGACTCACTCTCACTTTCTAAAGGATTACAGGTCTTTGTACCCCAATCAGGATCCTGTACTGTACTATAGTCTGTATTTTCACTTTAGGGAGCCTTTTTCCATGGCTTGTGCAAGCTGGCAGGCCCAGGTGTTCAGTGGAGCCTACCCTTCTCTACTTTCTCTGCCATATCAGTTACCAGCAAAGCTGCAGTTGACATCATGCCTTGCTACAATTGTGCCTCTTCCTCTAGTTTACATACCTGGCCTCAGTTGCTAACTACGCTTCAGTAGCCTTTCTTACCACCCATAGCTAGGACCACTCTGCCCCAGCCTCCCCAGCCACTTCACCTTCTTGTCAGCTGAGTGCAACTTTAGTCCTTCCTGCAGGGAAGCAAGACCTGTCACAGTTTGGGGAGCATCACTGTACTCCTGGGGCAGCCTGCAGACACCAAAGAGACATGTGATGGAGCATAGACCCACATAGATCCCTGCAGACTGCCCAGAATTTTCCTGGTTGGTTCCTCTTTCCCCCAGTCTATTTCCTTGGAATCTTGCTGACTATGCCAATTGTTGTATCCCACTGAACCAGCAACAAGACTTCCCCTGAAAGAAGAGGTAAGGGGAGACCCAGCTGGGACTGCCCCTAAACACTCTAAAGTGGGCGTTGTTGGGATTCCAGAGAAAGAGGCACTGAACATCAGGGTGATCATTCCAAAAGCATTTATTAGAGAACTTACCTACAGAAAGCTGCAGCTACCTCATGACAGACAGCCAGATGGCAAGAAGTTAACTCAAGTGTCTGCACCAACGGCAACCACTGTACAAATTAGTGTTTGGGAAAACATCTTGTTATGTGCTCCTCTTTCAAAACAAGATGTGCTCAGGGAAGGCAGATTTCAAGGCTATTGTAGCCAAAGCTCAGCATGCTTCCAGGGAGTTGGGGCGGGGAGATGTCTGAAGAGGGGAGCAGGGAAAAGGTCATTCCTCCGTCAGGTATATATCACACAAGAGGTTGCTAAATAGTCCAACTCAAGATAGCTTGTTAGTGGCTAAACAGGGTAACAGTCCTTTGGTACCCTTCGAGTCTCCCAAGCTACTGATTCTATGGAGAATTATGTTTCACTATTTCCAAGCTAACTAGCTAGCCTCTTACTGATTTATGGGCGCTGGCAGAAGACATGAGACTCTTGGCCAGGGACGATTCTCATGATTTAACAGCAGAATATCAGCACAGTCACATTGGTTCCCCTTGTCTCTCAAATCTCATACAAGCATTCCAGAGGGGTCAAGTAGATGTTACACACATGATTGGTTTGCATTATAGTTAAAGAACACCAAGACTTAGGAATTTACTGTTTTCTTTTTGCAAGTGTTATCAAGTCTGCTCTTGGTCTGGTGAGACACACTACTTCAATTCTGAAGGTTGCTCACAGTAAATATAACCCTGAGAAATAGCCCTGGTAAAGCATTCTTGGCACACCCAGGAAAATATGCAAAGATACTCAGCATTCATGACAAATTTAATTACTTTTTCAACCCCTACCAAGTTAGGAAGCACTGAAAGAGTACCTAAGCAATTATTCACATTTATAGTTAAAATATTTACTATTTGCTACATACAAAACAATATGTATGATATGTAGGTAAATATTCTATTTCTGAAATGTATCCATGATTCTGTGTATTGTTATAGTTCATTCATTTTCACTACTGTATAACAAACATTATGTCTGGTGAGCTGTAATAGTGTATTAATCCATTGTTCTATTGATGAACATTTGAACAGATTGGCAAATTTTTTGCTATTATACTACCATGAACATTCTTGTATATATCCTGGTACATATTTGCAGACATTTTTCTAAAATATTTGACAAGGTGTAAAATTACCAGATTATTAGTAAGATTAAAATTAATTTCATAAAAATTCAGAACTTGTGTTTTCTTTTTTTTTTTTTTTTTTAATCATCATTTTATTGAGATATATTCACATACCACGCAGTCATACAAAACAAATTGTACTTTCGATTGTTTACAGTACCATTACATAGTTGTACATTCATCACCTAAATCAATCCCTGACACCTTCATTAGCACACACACAAAAGTAACAAGAATAATAATTAGAGTGAAAAAGAGCAATTGAAGTAAAAAGAACACTGGGTACCTTTGTCTGTTTGTTTCCTTCCCCTACTTTTCTACACATCCATCCATAAACTAGACAAAGTGGTGTTTGGTCCTTATGGCTTTCCCAATCCCATTGTCACCCCTCATAAGCTACATTTTTATACAACTGTCTTCGAGATTCATGGGTTCTGGGTTGTAGTTTGATAGTTTCAGGTATCCACCACCAGCTACCCCAATTCTTTAGAACCTAAAAAGGGTTGTCTAAAGTGTGCATAAGAGTGCCCACCAGAGTGACCTCTCGGCTCCTTTTGGAATCTCTCTGCCACTGAAGCTTATTTCATTTCCTTTCACATCCCCCTTTTGGTCAAGAAGATGTTCTCCGTCCCACGGTGCCAGGTCTACATTCCTCCCTGGGAGTCATATTCCACGTTGCCAGGGAGATTCACTTCCCTGGGTGTCTGATCCCACGTAGGGGGGAGGGCAGTGATTTCACCTTTCAAGTTGGCTTAGCCAGAGAGAGAGGGCCACATCTGAGCAACAAAGAGGCATTCAGGAGGAGACTCTTAGGCACAAATACAGGGAGGCCTAGCCTCTCCTTTGCAGCAACCGTCTTCCCAAGGGTAAAACTTATGGTAGAGGGCTCAACCCATCAAACCACCAGTCCCCTATGTCTTTGGTCATGTTAGCAACCATGGAGGTGGGGTAGGCGAATACCCCTGCATTCTCCACAGGCTCCTCAAGGGGGCACTACATCTTTTTTTTTTTTTTTTTTTTTCCCTTGTTTGTCTTTTTTCTTTTTTTTTTTTTTTTTTTTTTTAACTTTCCCTTCTTTTTTCAAATCACCTGTATGAAAAAAAAAGTTAAAAAGAAAACAAACATACAATAAAAGAGCATTTCAAAGAGACCATAGCAAGGGAGTAAGAAAAAGACAACTAACCTAAGATAACTGCTTAACTTCCAACATGTTCCTACTTTACCCCAAGAAAGTTACATAATATAGCAACATTTCAGTGAACTTGTTCCTACTACAACCATCAGAAATTAACAGACCATAGTCATTTCTGGGCATCCCCAGAACGTTAAATAGCTTATCTGTTCTTCCTGGATTATTGTTCCCCCTTCCTTAATTGCTCTCTACTGCTAGTTCCCCTACATTCTACATTATAAACCATTTGTTTTACATTTTTCAAAGTTCACATTAGTGGTAGCATATAATATTTCTCTTTTGTGCCTGGCTTATTTCGCTCAGCATTATGTCTTCAAGGTTCATCCATGTTGTCATATGTTTCACCAGATCGTTCCTTCTTACTGCCGCGTAGTATTCCATCGTGTGTATATACCACATTTTATTTATCCACTCATCTGTTGAAGGACATTTGGGTTGTTTCCATCTCTTGGCAATTGTGAATAATGCTGCTATGAACATTGGCGTGCAGATATCTGTTCGTGTCACTGCTTTCCGATCTTCTGGGTATATACCGAGGAGTGCAATCGCTGGATCGAATGGTAGCTCTATATCTAGTTTTCTAAGGAACTGCCAGACTGACTTCCAGAGTGGCTGAACCATTATACAGTCCCACCAACAATGAATAAGAGTTCCAATTTCTCCACATCCCCTCCAGCATTTGTAGTTTCCTGTTTGTTTAATGGCAGCCATTCTAACCGGTGTTAGATGGTATCTCATTGTGGTCTTAATTTGCATCTCTCTAATAGCTAGTGAAGCTGAACATTTTTTCATGTGTTTCTTGGCCATTTGTATTTCCTCTTCAGAGAACTGTCTTTTCATATCTTTTGCCCATTTTATAATTGGGCTGTCTGTACTATTGTCATTGAGTTGTAGGATTTCTTTGTATATGCAAGATATCAGTCTTTTGTCAGATACATGGTTTCCAAAAATTTTTTCCCATTGAGTTGGCTGCCTCTTTACCTTTTTGAGAAATTCCTTTGAGGTGCAGAAACTTCTAAGCTTGAGGAGTTCCCATTTATCTATTTTCTCTTTTGTTGCTTGTGCTTTGGGTGTAAAGTCTAGGAAGTGGCCTCCTAATACAAGGTCTTGAAGATGTTTTCCTACATTATCTTCTAGGAGTTTTATGGTACTTTCTTTTATATTGAGATCTTTGGTCCATTTTGAGTTAATTTTTGTGTAGGGGGTGAGGTAGGGGTCCTCTTTCATTCTTTTGGATATGGATATCCAACTCTCCCAGCCCCATTTGTTGAAAAGACCATTATGACTCAGTTCAGTGACTTTGGGGGCCTTATCAAAGATCAGTCGGCCATAGATCTGAGGGTCTATCTCTGAATTCTCAATTCGATTCCATTGATCTATATGTCTATCTTTGTGCCAGTACCATGCTGTTTTGGCAACTGTGGCTTTATAATAAGCTTCAAAGTCAGGGAGTGTAAGTCCTCCCACTTCGTTTTTCTTTTTTAGAGTGTCTTTAGCAATTCGAGGCATCTTCCCTTTCCAAATAAATTTGATAACTAGCTTTTCCAAGTCTGCAAAGTAGGTTGTTGGAATTTTGATTGGGATTGCATTGAATCTGTAGATGAGTTTGGGTAGAATTGACATCTTAATGACATTTAGCCTTCCTATCCATGAACATGGAATATTTTTCCATCTTTTAAGGTCCCCTTCTATTTCTTTTAGTAGAGTTATGTAGTTTTCTTTGTATAGGTCTTTTACATCTTTGGTTAAGTTGATTCCTAGGTACTTGATTTTTTTAGTTGCTATTGAAAATGGTATCTTTTTCTTGAGTGTCTCTTCAGTTTGTTCATTTCTAGCATATAGAAACATTACTGACTTATGTGCATTAATCTTGTATCCCGCTACTTTGCTAAATTTGTTTATTAGCTCTAGTAGGTGTATCGTTGATTTCTCAGGGTTTTCTAGGTATAAGATCATATCATCTGCAAACAATGACAGTTTTACTTCTTCTTTTCCAATTTGGATGCCTTTTATTTCTTTGTCTTGCCGGATTGCCCTGGCTAGCACTTCCAGCACAATGTTGAATAACAGTGGTGACAGCGGGCATCCTTGTCTTGTTCCTGATCTTAGAGGGGGGGCTTTCAGTCTCTCACCATTGAGTACTATGCTGGCTGTGGGTTTTTCATATATGCTCTTTATCATGTTGAGGAAGTTTCCTTCAATTCCTACCTTTTGAAGTGTTTTTATCAAAAAGGGATGTTGGATTTTGTCAAATGCTTTTTCAGCATCTATTGAGATGATCAATTGATTTTTTCCTTTCGAGTTTTTAATGTGTTGTAATACATTGATTGTTTTTCTGATGTTGAACCATCCTTGCATGCCTGGAATGAACCCCACTTGGTCATGGTGTATGATTTTTTTAATGTGTCTTTGGATTCGATTTGCAAGTATTTTGTTGAGGATTTTTGCATCTATATTCATTAGGGAGATTGGCCGGTAGTTTTCCTTTTTTGTAGCATCTTTGCCTGGTTTTGGTATTAGATTGATGTTAGCTTCATAAAATGAGTTAGGTAGTGTTCCATTTTTTTCAATGTTTTGAAAGAGTTTGAGTAAGAGTGGTGTCAGTTCTTTCTGGAAAGTTTGGTAGAATTCCCCTGTGAAGCCATCTGGCCCTGGGCATTTATTTGTGGGAAGATTTTTGATGACTGATTGGATCTCTTTGCTTGTGATGGGTTGGTTGAGGTCTTCTATTTCTTCTCTGGTCAGTCTAGGTTGTTCATATGTTTCCAGGAAATTGTCCATTTCTTCTACATTATCCAGTTTGTTGCCATACAGTTGTTCATAATATCCTCTTATAATTTTTTTAATTTCTTCAGGATCTGCAGTTATGTCACCTTTTTCATTCATTATTTTGTTTATATGGGTCTTCTCTCTTTTTGATTTTGTCAGTCTAGCTAGGGGCTTGTCAATCTTGTTGATCTTCTCAAAGAACCAACTTTTGGTGATATTTATCCTTTCTATTGTTTTTTTGTTCTCTATGTCATTTATTTCTGCTTTAATCCTTGTTATTTCTTTTCTTCTACTTGGTTTAGGATTGGTTTGCTGTTCATTTTCTAGCTTCTTCAGTTGATCCATTAGTTCTTTGATTTTGGCTCTTTCTTCCTTTTTAATATATGCGTTTAGTGCTATAAATTTCCCCCTTAGCACTGCTTTTGCTGCATCCCATAGGTTTTGGTATGTTGTGTTCTCATTTTCATTCGTCTCTATATATTTAGCAATTTCTCTTGCTATTTCTTCTTTAACCCACTGATTGTTTAGGAGTGTGTTGTTTAACCTCCAGGTATTTGTGAATTTTCTAAGTCTCTGATGGTTATTGACTTCTAATTGTATTCCATTGTGGTCAGAGAATGTGCTTTGAATAATTTCAATCTTTTTAAATTTATTGAGGCTTGTTTTATGTCCCAGCATATGATCTATTCTGGAGAAAGTTCCATGAGCACTAGAAAAGTATGTGTATCCTGGTGATTTGGGATGTAATGTCCTGTAGATGTCTGTTAAATCTAATTCATTTATCAGATTGTTTAGGTTTTCAATTTCCTTATTGGTCTTCTGTCTGGTTGATCTATCTATAGGAGAGAGTGAAGTGTTGAAGTCTCCCACAATTATTGTGGAAACATCAATTGCTTCCTTTAGTTTTGCCAATGTTTCTCTCATGTATTTTGTGGCACCTTGATTGGGTGCATAGACATTTACGATTGTTATTTCTTCTTGCTGAATTGCCCCTTTTATTAGTATGTAGTGGCCTTCTTTGTCTCTCAAAACATCCCTGCATTTGAAGTCTATTTTATCTGAGATTAATATTGCTACACCTGCTTTCTTTTGGCTGTAGCTTGCATGAAATATTTTTTTCCATCCTTTCACTTTCAATTTCTTTGTGTCCCTGTGTCTAAGATGAGTCTCTTGTATGCAACATATTGATGGTTCATTTTTTTTGATCCATTCTGCGAATCTATATCTTTTAATTGGGGAGTTTAATCCATTTACATTCAACGTTAAAACCATGAAGGCATTTCTTGAATCGGCCATCTTATCCTTTGGATTATGTTTGCCATATTTTTCCCTCTCTCTATTAATATCCTTTATTGTACCCATACCGAATCTCTTTAGTACTGAACCTTTCTCCAAGTCTCTCTGTCCTGTCTTTGTTTCTCTGTCTGTAGGGCTCCCTTTAGTATCTCCAGTAGGGCAGGTCTCTTGTTAGCAAATTCTCTCAGCATTTCTTTGTCTGTGAAAAATTTAAGCTCTCCCTCAAATTTGAAGGAGAGCTTTGCTGGATAAAGTATTCTTGGCTGGAAATTCCTCTCTCTCAGAATTTTAAATATATCGTGCCATTGCCTTCTCGCCTCCATGGTGGCTGCTGAGTAGTCACTACTTAGTCTTATGCTGTTTCCTTTGTATGTGGTGAATTGCTTTTCTCTTGCTGCTTTCAGAACTTGCTCCTTCTCTTCTATGTTTGACAGTGTGATCAGTATATGTCTCGGAGTGGGTTTTTTTGGATTTATTCTATTTGGAGTTCGCTGAGCATTTATGATTTGTGTATTTATGTTGTTTAGAAGATTTGGGAAGTTTTCCCCAACAATTTCTTTGAATACTCTTCCTAGAACTTTACCCTTTTCTTCCCCTTCTGGGACACCAATGAGTCTTATATTCGGACGCTTCATATTATCTATCATATCCCTGAGGTCCATTTCGAGTTTTTCAATTTTTTTCCCCATTCTTTCTTTTATGCTTTCATTTTCCATTCTGTCATCTTCCAGGTCACTGATTCGTTGTTCAACTTCCTCTAGTCTTGTACTATGAGTGTCCAGAATCTTTTTAATTTGGTCAACAGTTTCTTTAATTTCCATAAGATCATCCATTTTTTTATTTAGTCTTGCAATGTCTTCTTTATGCTCTTCTAGGGTCTTCTTGATTTCCTTCATATCCCGTACTAGGGTCTCATTGTTCATCTTTAGTTCTTTGAGTAGCTGCTCTAGGTGTGTCTCTTCTGGTCTTTTGATTTGGGTGCTTGGGCTTGGGTTATCCATATCGTCTAGTTTTTTCATATGCTTTATAATTTTCTGTTGTTTTTGGCCTCGTGGCATTTGCTGTCCTTGATAGGGTTCTTTTAGGGTTTGTAGACCAGTTGAAGTCCTTATCTCTAATTTATCAGATCTACAGCTTCGTGGAGTACACTTTCTCTAACTAACCAGCAGGTGGCGTCCACGAGCCACCTGTTCTCCACAAGCCAGATCTCCCCTGCTTAGCCTTTTTGGTGAGTGGGGGAGTGAGTCTTGTGGGGCCCAATTGGTGTCCCAAGCTTGCGTGTGTAGTTGGTGTTGCCTGCCCTGTATGTGGGGCGTGTTTCTGGGCAGTCGGGGAGGGGGGGTGGCCCTAACAATCAAATCTCCCTGATGATCCTAGAGTTTTAAAGCTACTGCAATAGTCTAATCCTTCAGTTCAGTCCTGCCACAGTTTGTCTCTGCCACTGACCCACAAGTCTTTGGTATTGGCGTATGGCTCCTGAGACTTGCAAGTGGGCCCCTCTTCCAGGCTGTGCACCCCGGGTCCTCTGTTGAGGGATGACTGTGCTATGTCGCAGGTGAGTGCCGTCCCCCCAGGGCAGTTCTGGGCTGCTGGGCTGTGTTGGGAGGCTCCCAGTCTGCTCAAATGATGGCTGAATGGGGCTCTGTTAATTCACACTGCTCCCCCTTCCCAGCTCTGGGACATTCAGCTGAGGTTGCAGGGAAGGCTAATGTCCACGCCCAGTTTTGTGGTGTGTGCCTGTTATTTGAAGCACTTCCGTCACACTGGGTTGTCTGGGGCAGCTCTGGGCTATGGGGCTGGCGATGGGCAGGAGTGTTTCCTGTCCACCAGGATGGTGGCTGTGAGCGGACACCCCCCTTTTCTTGGGAAGTTGTGTTGTTTAGTGAATTTTCTCAGCCACTGGATTATTGCCTTTTGTCTCAGAGCTCTCTTATTTCTGCTCTTGACTTGACGTGCCCAAATTTCAATTCTTTGAAGCTTTCTGTATTGAGCTTCTTAGAGTAATTGTTTTAGAAAAAGCAAAAAGGATTTAAAAAAAAAAAAAAAAAAAAAAAACGGCCCTCCTCAGAGATCTAATGGGTTATTGAAATGCTAATAGACAAAGCAACCAGGGCCATTAAGGAAAGGTGCCCTGGGCAGAGAGATCAGCCTTGCTTCGGGATTTGCATATGCGCCTCAAGGCCTGATCTCCGCCCTTCCCCTTTCTGTGTTCACCAGAACTCCAAAAATCCTCTGCTTTTACTTTGGAGCTTCTCGTGTTGTTTTCCTTCTATGCCCGTCTCCTCTCTGCTGGGCTGGCTGCTCTCAGAGTCTCTGGTGTCTGGCCTCAGTCTATCTATGGTTGGAGTTTGAATCAGTAGAATGAGTTTCCGATGAGAGCAGCCACTGCAATTCTCCCTTCTCCTTCCTGGAGCTGACAGCCCCTCCTCCCCCGGGACTGAGCCTGGCAGGGAGGGGCGCGGGTCCCCTGGCCGCAAAAACTTACAGATTTCGCTGATCTCAGCAGTTCCACGTTTTCATGAGTGTTGTATGAAGTATGCCCAAAGACAGATTGCTCTGTGGTGTCCAGTCCACGCAGTTCCTGGCTTTTTACCTACTTTCCTGGAGGAGTAACTAAAACATACAGCTCACCAGACTCAGAACTTGTGTTTTCTTATCTATGAACTGCCTGCTCATATCCTTTGACCATTTTTCTATTGGGTTGCTTGTCTTTTTAAATTTATTTTTAGGGTTCATTATTTTGTTAACCATCCATGATTAAAACAAAATTTCTTAGTGATAGAAAGGAACATCCTAAAACCTACCTGCCCCCATAAAAAAGGGTATCTGTAAAAACCTATAGTTTCAAACATCATTTAAATGGCACTATGATAGAAGTAGTCTCTTTAAAATCAAGAAACAGGACAAAGAAGCCCTCTATCATTACTTCTATTCAACATTGTACTGGAAGTCCTAAACAGTTCACAAGGCAAGAAAAGGAAATAAAGGGTATAAGAATTTTGTTTTAGTTTCCTAGCTGCTGAAAACAAATGCCATTCAAATGAGTTGGCTTAAACAACATGAATTTATTGGCTCATGATTTTGAGGCTAAGAAAAGTCCAAAATCAAGGCATCATCAAAGCAATGCTTTCTCCCGGAAGACCATGAAGTTCAGGGGCTGGCTGCTGGTGATCCTTGGTCTTTGGCACCTCTGTCACATGGCAATGCACATGGTGGCCTCTCCTGGCTTCTCTGCTCTTTCCTGGTTCCATTGACTTTCAGCTTCTGTCTGTTCCCTCTGTGGCTTCTACCCGTCTTTCATCTGTTTATAAAGGACTCCAGTAATCTGATCAAACCCAACCTGATTCTTCGGGCCACACCTGAACTAGAGTAATATTTTAAAGAGATCTTATTTACAGTGGGTCCACCCCCACAGGAATGGGTTAAGTGTAAGGGCGTCTTTTTCTGGGGTACATAGCTCCAAGCCACTACAGAGCTGGGAAAGTAGAAAGTGGTCATTAAACCCAGATGATTTAATTGTCCACACAGAAAAGCCAAAATTATTTACAGCAAAATTATTAGCAATGATAAGAGAATTTAGAAGTTGTATGGATAAGTTTACAATTATAAATGAGTGACGAATTTGAGTGAAATGTTTTTCTGCATCTAAGAGATGACTGTGTCTTTTTTTCTTCTTTAAGCTGTTAAAATAATGAGTTACATTTATAGATTTTTTTATTGTATTAGATCACTTCTTTGTGTATTTGATGATCTTTTATTGAAAACTCATTTTTGGTTCATCTTAATCTGTAGAGAACCTGGAGGCCTAAGGTGAAAATACTTTCTTTCAGCAATTAGTTACATTTGCTTCTAGTGGGAGTCAGGGGGCACCAATGACCAGGGAGCACTTTGCTGCCTTCAGGGTCTCAGGTTGGTCCTTGAACCTCTGATGAGCTCTCTGTACTGGTTGTTCGCAAGAGGCTTAGTAGCCTATTTGCAGGGCTGATCCTGGCTTTGGCCTCAGAGGCATACTTCTTACATGTTAGTTTACTTTTTAATGCTCTGTTGCAGCTTAACCTTGTTTTCGGGGAGAGAGAACTAGAGACATTCCTTACTTCCTGTGAGCTCAGAATACATTAAAAATTATATTTTTATGCAGGATCAAGCTGTTTTGTACTGGAAGAGATTTTTAAAAAGACATCATTTTCTCTTTTCCCCACATTTTTAAAACCCATCCTTATAACTTTCAAATTTCATGTCTTGTGGAAAATAAAAAAAAATCAAGGGTGGCCCAGACTGCTAATTTCCTGCTTAACATCCATTCTCCACTTTTTCCTTAATAAAAGAACCCCAATTTTATTCAGGGTTGCAATGTGTCCAGTGTTAAAGCTACATTTGCCAGCCCTCCTGACAGCTAGGCATGCTCATGTGACTCAATACTGGTCAATTATCTGAAGCCAGAGTCATTTGTTTGAGGTTTCAGGAAAGCTCTTTGGCAGAGGTTAGTTCAACTGTCCTGGGTCCTATTGCCCTTTTCCTTCTGCAATTTTCCTGTCTAAAACTGTGCTTGTTGGTGTTTATCCTGGAGAACATGGCGAAAAGAATCCCGAGGACTTCAGCGGTAAAGTTCTTGGGCCACTGCAGCAGCCTTGGACTTATTGTAGCATAGGAGAAAAATAAAATCTTATCTTGATAAAATCCACTTTTATTTAGGTTTTCAGTTATATGCAGCAGAATGCAAATCCCAACATGTATATGTATAATAGATAAATTATAATTTTGATGTGGATTTTTAATTTTTTAGTGTCTTTTAGTAGCAAGCTGTAGAAAATATCACAGTAAAACTGCATTTATTTTATATATTTGACAATTTAAAGTGTTTTGCTTTATGTGGTTAATTACAGAAACAGCAAAAGACTACATGCTTTTATACTTTATGTTTCAAAGAATTCTGATTGAAGTTGTGATTTGATCCTATTCAAGGAAAACTGAAACTGTGATCTAAGTCAACAGTTATTATCTGACATTAGATATTTATTGCAATCAACACATTTTACACTCTCAGAAAATTATTTGATTTCATTTATAATAATGCCCTGTTGCTTTTTCTAAATACAACCATTAACGGAACTCAATTATCATATCGATTCTGTTAAAGGCATTTAAGTTTATCTATACATTGTTCTTCCACTACCTCCCAAGTTAGAAAAGAAATAGAATTGACAGACCCTTGAGCTATTTTTATTTGTTTTAGCTTATTTTGATTTATTATTATTTTTGGACATCTGATAAATTATTGTCATCCAGATGGTTATGTTGGATAAAAATCACATTCTATCTTCAAAATAAGCAGTGACATTTCAGATTTGGAAGATAGGGTAGTTTGACTTTGTTTTAAAATATTTATTGCCAATATTTTAATCAATTAAAAAAACTCATTCCCTTAAAAGCTCCATATTCAGGAAGAGTTGTAATGCTGATTATTTCTAAAGTAGAGAAGAGAAAGAAATCAACAGGAGAGTAGACTAGAAAATAGTGGCTTCTTTCCCTATTTCTAAGTGATGCCTTCACAGTATCACCTGTTAATGCCCAATCTGATTTAATGTCTCACTTTAGTGCTCCCAGAGTCCCAAGTACTACAAAGAATCACTCAATGAACTCACCTGCAGGACCCACTGGAGGTCACCAGAAGATTTTGCTCAAGAAGTGGAGAGGCAGGACTAAATGATGTGCAGGTGACCGTGGGTCTCCTAGAGCCACATAGCAGAGGAAAAAGGAAACTAACACGTAATATTTCCCATGTGCCAAGCACTGTGCTTGGTGTTTTATGTATGTTATTATATATATTCACTCCAATAAGTCTGGGAACAAGGGACTTAGTGGCTGCAGACCAGCCCCATGAAGCTTCTTGAAAAGTTCTTGAGCCTTTGCAACCTCCTCATAGCTGTTATCCCTATTTCACTGTAGTGGTAAAGACAAAATAAACAAACTAAAAAAAATTTGATGGTGAGCTTGAGGTTAGGAGCCTTTTCTTTTTATTTTTAACCCCACTTGTCTAAGAGATAAAGGTGACACGGAATTATCCTACCACCTTCCTCTATGTGTCAAGATTGTTTTTGAACCTTGTTTTTGCACTGAGATTGTTGTCCTTTGTGGGTTCTGGCTTTATGCAAGTCTCTGACCCAGCATCCTCCTCCACTTAACCACAGGGCCCAAGTGCAAATGTCAACCATTCAAATCCAAGTTCTAGGTCACTGGTGATCTACAGATGCTCCCAGTCAAATGTCAGCTTCAAAGATTATTTTCTGTCTGGATTCCAATTTTCTCATTCTTCCTGGCCTCCTGAACTTCTGTTACTTTCCTATCACTTTTAGTAATGCACTGGAAAAAAAGCTATTTATTTGCTTTTGTTTTGTTTTGTTTTATTCAGAGTGGTATAAGGTCTGTTCTTACAGACTTTCTCCAGACATCTTGCCAGAAATAAAAATCTGGACTTTATTGAGGGAATAGATAATCTAGAGAACACATTACATGCATAGGCTTAATGATTAGATCAGTGGGTTTTAGAGATGGAAGTGTCTGGTTGACTCTCAGATTTCTGTCTTACACAGGTGGATCAGTGTCCTATGTTCACTCAGTTAAGACAACAAGGAGTCATCAGCTTTAGGGGAAAAAATGAATGCAGTTTTGAATATGTATCATTTGGCCTGACTGATACAGATAAACTTCAGTTTTCTTATTTGTACATTGGAGATAATACATACTTTACAACAGAGTTTTTGTGGGCATTAAATATTATAATGAATGTGAAAAATCTTAATCAGCTATAAAACACTCCCCATTCCCCAAACTAATTGGGCAGACAAAGGAGGTACTTAGAGCCTTACTAATAATGCATTAGGCCAGTGGATAAGAGGGTGTGACAACTAGAGAAAAAAGGAGAAATAAGTTGCTAAAAGGTTATAAAAAGGCCAGGAACAGAGGCTTTTCAGTAGTGCACAAACCATTTGTTAAAGGATAATTTATCAGCCTAAGTAAAAAAATGTGATGCTGTAAAAATAAGAATTGTGGTAGAATCAGTCATACAGTTATTTTGGGAAACACAATTATTTGTATTCTGACTCATAAGAAAATGGTGGAATATACAAAATACAGACAACATAGCAAGCTGGATTTAGAAAGTAATTTTCTGAGCTAGAAACTGAATTTTGTTCGCAGTATTAAAAGTAAGGAAGCGGAGAGTAATGCCACCAACATGGTGACATAAGACATTCCCCTGGAAAAGTCTCCTTTCACAATCAACTGATAAAAGGACAAATCCCAGTTGCTTGGATCTCTGGGGGATGATACAGCCTGGAGAAGGACTCTGTAAATGCTGAATCAAAGAAAAAGAAAAAAAGTACCAAAATCAGGTGGGATATTTGTGCTTCAGACCTGCCAGTCTGGATCCCTCCCCATCACTTGGTTCTGCATAGCTTTGGAGCCTCGCAGAGGCAGCATGACCAGGATGCAGACCATAGAGTCACTCACAACAGTGAGTTAGAACCCCATGCATATCAGGCACAGGAACACAAGTCCCCAGAGACACAGGCAGAACACAAGTGGCTGGTCAGTGAATGCATACAAAAGAGCCTCCAGAGAATAAAACGGACAATGGCAGAACTGTTGGCAAGAGGTGAACACACTTATTCTAGTATCTGTTTGCTGGACTACCTAATTGCAAAACAATATTTCTGGATTGACACCACCTGGACCCCCAGGGAAGGATACCCTAACCCAGAAGCCAAAAAGTCTCACAGAAAGAAAAAGGGAGTCAAGTAAACTGCTATAAGACAGGATGGGTCCCAGAACTGAAAAGTGTAATTAAAAAGGGACACTGAGTGAGGAGGAGAATTTGAACAAATCATAGGAGCTGGTGAGGAAATTCTGCATAAAAACAAACAGAACAGATCAAGATTCACAGAGAAGGAACAGAGGAAAGGAAGCTTTCTTCTGGAGGTAGAGCAATTTCACACAAAAGGGCAATCTTAAAAATTGTACTGCATATCAAGGGAAAGAATCAGGTGCAAAACAGCTCAGAAAATCTGAACAGGCAGAGGGGTGGGCCAAGATAGCGGAGTGGTGAGGTGTGGAATTTAGCTACTCCTCTAAGGCAGCTGGTAAATAGCCAGAAACTGTCTGAAGCAACTGTTTGGGGGACTTCTGTGACTGGACATACATTGTACACTAGTCTGAAATGGGTGGAATGACTGAGATCACAGTGAAGAACTGTAAGTTTCCCCAGCAAGGGGGCTGGTGCCCCTTCCCCACAGGCATGGCAGAGTCTCATGGAGTTGGTTCCCTGAGGGGAAAAGAAACAGTCTCTGCTGGGAGCAAGGAAGGGTGCTCAACCAGGCTCAGATTGTGGAATTAATTAACAAATTTGGACCTCTGAATAAAAGCTCCAAGCAGAGATAAATCAAGAGCAAGCACAAAAAGAACTGAGAGGTTTTTCTCTGGCAGAGAGGAGGCAGGGCTAACAACCACTACCACCAACACCACCACAACAAAAACAAACAGAGACTTCTGGAATTGCAGGAACTCAGAATATTGGAAAAGGGCTGGGTCTTGCAAAAAGATGGCACATAAAAACAGGTACCAACTCCAGCTTTTGATTGGCAAAACTGGGGAGCTAGGGCCCTTCTCTGAAAAGAGTTGTTTTTCTCTTTTCTTTTCCTTTCCTTTCCTTTCCTTTCCTTTCCTTTCCTTTCCTTTTCTTTTCTTTCTCTCCTTTTTTTATTAATAATAAATTTTAATTTGAAATAATTTCAATCTTACAGGAGCAGTTGTAAAAACAGTACAAACCCCCTACATAGAATTCCATCATACCCTGACCCCCCTCCCCCAATACCCTGATCCATCACCTTTAAGATCCTGTCACACCACTCTTTCTTTCCCTCCCTCTCTCTCTCCCTCCCTCCCTCCCTAACACCCATCATCTATTGCTCTATCTTCTGAACATATGGGAGCAAGCTGCACATATCTTTGAACAGGCAATATAATTCACATATACCTTTCCCATGGGCAAGAACATTACTTTATGCAATCTCATTAAACACAGCTAAGAAGTTCAAGAAATTAAGCATTGATATAAAGCTTACATTCTATATTTCCTTTTTTTTTTTTTTCCTTGTGTCCCAGCTGTGTCCCTTTGAGCCTCCTCTCCTCTGGCCTCAGATCCCGTCCAGGATCATCCCTGGCATTTAATTGTCATCTATTTAGACTGTCTTATTTTTTTTTTCAATTTTGGAAAGATATATATAGCCTAAATCTTCCTATTCCACCCCTCCCTAGCATTCCCTTAGTGGGATTAATCACATTTAGAATGTTGCAATGTTATCACCTTCTGACCATCCATTTCTAGAAGTTTCCCTTCACCCCAAACCAAAACCCCTACTCTCATTTCTTAACTCCCCATTGCCCCTTCCCCCACTTCTTGGAACCCCTACTCTACTTTTCATCTCTTTGGTCATATTCTTTGATACTTTCTTTGTGTTTACCATGGGGCTTAAATTTAACCTCTTAAATCTATAACAATCTTGTTTTTCTTTGAAACCAACTTAACTTCAATAGGACATGTAAACTGTGTTCCTATACTCCTCCATCCCCCCAACTTTATGTAGTTCTTGTCAAGAATTACGTATTTCACATTGAGTCCCAAACCACCGATTTATCATTACAGTTTATGTATTTTAGATCCTGTAGGAAGTAAATAGTGGAGTTATAAATCAACCATACAGTAGTATTGGTCTTTATATCTACCATGTGATCTTTACTGGAAATCTTTATTTCTTCATGTGGTTTTAGTCAATTGTTTAGTGTCCCTTCCTTTCAGCCTGCTTAGGACTGATCTACTGGTGATGAAGTTCCTCAGCTTTTGATTGTCTGAGAATGTTTTCATCTCCCCCTCATTTTTATCTTTCAGGTGTTCGTGAATTCTCCAAGTCTCTGATGGTTATTGACTTCTATTTGTATTCCATTGTGGGCAGAGAATGTTCTTTGAACAAATTCATTTTTATATTTTTTATTTTATTGAGGCTCGTTTTTATGTCCCTGCATACAGTCCATTCTGGAGAAAGATCCGTGATCACTAGTGAAGAACGTGTGTCCCAGTGACCTGGGATGTAATATTCTATGTATGTCTGTTAAAAGTCTCTATATCTCTCTTTCATTTCTTTGTTTCTCTGTCGGTAGGGCTCGCTTTAGTATCTGAAGTAGGGCAGGTCTTTCATTAGCAAACTCTCTCAGCATTTGTTTGTTTGTGAAAAATTTAAGCTCTCCCTCAAATTTGAAGGAGAGTTTTGCTGGATAAAGTATTCTTGGTTGGAAATTTTCCTCTCTCAGAATTTTAAATATGTCATGCCACTGCCTTCTCGCCTCCATGGTGGCCGCTGAGTAGTCACTACTTAGTCTTATGTTGTTTCTTTTGTATGTGGCGAATTGCTTTTCTCTTGCTGCTTTCAGAACTTGCTCCTTCTTTTCAGTATTTGGCAGTCTGATCAGAATATGTCTTGGAGTGGCTTTGTTTGAATTTATTCTATTTGGAGTTCGCTGGGCATTTATGCTTTGTGTATTTATATTGTGTAGAAGGTTTGGGAAGTTTTCCCCAACAATTTCTTTGAATACTCTTTCTAGACCTTTACCCTTCTCTTCCCCTTCTGCAACACCAATGAGTCTTAAATTTGGATGTTTTATTTTATCTATCATATCCTTGAGATCTGTTTCGATTTTTTCAATTTTTTCCCCCATTCTTTCTTTTGTTCTTTCATTTTCTGTTCTGTGTTCCTCGAGGAGGTTGAGTTGTTGTTCAACATCCTCTAATCTTGTATTATGAATATCCAGAGTCTTTTTAATTTGGTCTACAGTTTCTTTAATTTCCGTAAGATCTTCTATTTTTTTATTTACTCTTGCAATATCTTCTTTATGCTCTTCTAGGGTCTTTTTTATGTCTTTCATATTCTTCAAGTCTTTTATATCCCATGCCATGTTCTCTTTGCCTGTCTGTAGTTCTTTGATTAACTGTGCCAGGAACTGTGTGTCTTCAGATCTTTTGATTTGAGTGTTTGGGTTCGGGTTCTCCATGTGGTCTGGTTTTATCATATGCTTTAAGATTCTCTGTTGTTTTTGGCCTCTTGGCATTTGCTTTACTTGATCTTTAATTTGTTAGAATTGCACTTTGGTGACATACACTTTCTCTAACTAACCAGCAGATGGCGTCCATGAGTCACTTATTCCCCTCAAGTCAGTTCTCCCCAACTTTGTGTTATGTGGGGATCTGATTCTTTTGGGGTCCAATTGTTGCACTTAATTTGGGTGTGTTGTCGGTGCTGTCTGCCCTCAATGAGGGGCGTGTGCCTGAGTGGTTAGGGAGGAAGGGCAGGTTTAACAATCAAACCTCCCAGGTGTTCCTAGAGATTTAAGGCTGTTCTCTGCCACTGACACAAAAGTCCTTGGTATTGGCATAGGTTCCCTGGGATTTCTGAGCGGTTCCCCCCTCCCTGCTGTGCTTTTCCAGGACCTCTGTTGGGGGGGGGAGGGCCGTGCCACATCACAAGTGAGTGCCAGCCTCCAGGGAAGCCCTGCACCACCTGGCTGTGTAGGGGTGTTCCCAGCCCACTTCAAAGATGGTTGAATGGGATGTGTTAACTTCCCCCTTTCTGCACAGCTCTGCTCTCCCAGCTCTGGGACTATCAGCCGTGGGTGTGTTCAAGGCCACTGTCCATGGCTGATATTGTGTTGTGTGAGCAGAGCTGTGGGAAAGACTCCGTGTCAGGCTGGGTTTCTTGTCTCAGTTCTGTACTGTGTGTTCGGCCCTGGGCATGAGCAGCCCCACCCACTGGGGAGATGGCTGCTAGACTGGGCTTCTCAGCTCGGCTCCATGCTGTGTGGTCGGCCCTGGGCAGGAGCAGCCCCGCCCGCTGGGGTGATGGCTGCGAGGCTGGGCCTCTTGGCTCGGCTCTGCGCTGTGTGCTCGGCCCCAGGCAGGAGCAGCCCCGCCCGCTGGGGTGATGGCCATGAGGCTGGGTTTCTCTCCTTTGTTTCCCTGGACCCGAGACAATCTGCAGTGGGTGTGGGAAGGGGTATCCTCCACCCCAGACACCGAGGCGTTAGTCCAGACTGCTCCCGTCTTATCTGCAGCTGTTCCCAGGCTTCTCTCTTTTTTTAAAAAAAAAAAAATGCCAGCCCAGCGTCTCCCCCCACTGCAGCATGGCCGAAGGTTCAGCCTACTCACTCACTCGTTTCAGAATGCAGACTCCTGGTTTCACCAAACGCATGTTCCCTATGGCTTTAGCAGAACTTGTCCGGCTGGTGCTACTTTGGAAGTGGTGTTCTGGGTCCTTTCTGGTTTTTTATCTAGTGTTTTCCACGGAGGTGTTTTTTTCTCTGTCTCACCTAGTCGCCATCTTAGTTTCCTCTCTCCATTTATTTTTTTACTTTTCAATAGCCCCTTAGAGCTTCCAGAGCTCTCAGGTTTTGGCACTGCCAACAGCAAGGGCAGAATTAAACTTTTCTGAGAATAACTAGTCAGGTGAAGGAGATAATTCATTGAAGAGCATGTCTTTAAGTAGTCTCTACCAGGAGCAAAGTTTACCTCAGCAAAGTTAATAACTGTGGCTTTAATCCTGGCAAAGAGGAGATGGGGATGACAAAAAAAAAATAAAATGACATAAAATATAGAAGAATAAAAATGGAGGATTTTGGAGTTGGCTAAGCTCAGAGTGCTGGAAAGAGGCTGGAAAGAAGAGGGGTGCACAGAGCCAGGTACCAACTCCAGCTCTTGACTTGTAACACTTGAGAGCTAGGGAAAGGCTCTGAAAAGGGGTCTTTTTTTTTTAGCTTGTTCTTTTTTATTTTTCTTTTTTCTTTTTTAAAAACTATTCTAAGTAGCTCACTAGAGAAAGCCTCAGATATTTGACATTGGCAGCTGGACCCAGGCAAGGGCAGAACTAAGATAGGTCTGAGAGACAAAGCAATGAGTCTTGTGGGGGGAGATAATTCCCTAAAGGGCATAACTTCCCCAAGAAAAGGGGCAGCAGGGCCCAGCTCAACTGGTGGCCCTTCTTCAGAGAATTCAGACTCCAGGGGCTGGAAAACAGAAACAGCTTGAATCAGTCATGCCCCTGGCAGGGAGAGTGGCTGTTGGGAATTAGAGGCACAGCACCTGTTTACATGGTGGGGAGCTGTGCACTGACAAGCACCACCTGCTGGCTAGGATAGGAAAAGCACAGAGTCTAGAGGCTTCACAGGAGAGTCTGACAACCTGCTGGGTCTCATTCTCAGGGAAACATGACATGTATTACACCCTCCTCCTGAAAACTGGGCCTGTCTGGGCTGGGAAAATCTGATTGGGGTCAGTTATATCTAGTGAGACACCTTCATAAAAAGGTTACATACAGGCAGGGCTAAAACTAGAAAAAAAGAACTGAACTATTCTGATAAACTTAACAGAAGCTATGCTGGAGGTCTAAGATAAGTTGAACTGAATGCCAAACAACAGACAGAGAACAAAGCTAACCAACAAGAAAACCCTAGGTAAAAGAGTGAATACAAGCTCCAGAATAAGCTAATCAAGAAAATCAGAAGCCTAGACAGCAAACAATCATGAACCAGACTAGGAAACATGAAAATATGGACAAGCCAAAAAAACAAACTGACACTTCAACCAAGATACAGGAGTTGAAACAATTAATTAAAGATGTTCAAACAAATATTCTAAATCGAATCAATGAGCTGAAGAAAAATGTGGCAAAAGAGATGAAGGATGTAGAAAAGACACTGAATGACCATAAAGAAGAATTTGTAAGCTTGAGATAACAAATGGCAGAACTTATGAGAATGAAGGGCACAATGGAAGAGATGGAAAGCACAATGGAGGCATATAACAGCAGATTTGAAGAGGCAGAAAAAATGATCAGTGAACTAAAAGACAGGTCATTTGAAATCATAGAAACTAAAGAACAGATGGGGAAAGAATAGAAAAATATGAGCAGGGTCTTAGGGTACTGAATGACAATATGAAGCGAAAAAATATAAATATACATGTCATTGGTGTCCCACATGGAGAAGAGAAGGGAAAAGGGGCAGAAAGAATAATAGAGTAAATAATCATGGAAATTTTCTCAACTCTTATGAAAGACATAAATTTAGAGATTCAAGAAGTTCAGTGTACCACAAACAGAATAGATCTGAATAGAAATACACCAAGACACTTACTGATTAGATTTTCCAATGTGAAAGATGAAGAGGGAATTTTGAAAGCAGCAAGAGAAAAGTGATTCATCACAAACAAGGGAAGCTCCATAAGACTGTGGATTCCTCCACAGAAACCATGGAGGCAAGAAGGCAGTGGTATGATATATTTAAGATACTGAAAGAGAAAAACTGCCAACCAATAATTTTGTATCTGGAAAAACTGTCCTTCAAAAATGAGGGGGAGACTAAAATATTTTCAGACAAATAGAACTGAGAGTGCTTATGAATAAGAGACCTGCTCTACAAGAAATACTAAAGGGAATGCTACAGGCTAACAGGAAAAGACACAAGAAAGAGATCTGGAGAAGAGTGTAGAAATGAAGAGTATCAGGAAGGGCAAAAGGAAAGACAGAAAAAAATAAGATATGACTTAAAATCCAAAAGACAGAATGGTAAAAGAAAGTACTGCCCTTACTGTAATAACATTAAATGTTAATGGGTTAAACTCCCTAATAAAAAGACATAGACTGGCAGAATGGATTAAAAAACAGGACCCATCTATGTACTGTATACAAGAGACACACTTTAGACACCAGGAAGAAAATGGTTGAAAGTGAAAGGTTGTAAAAAGACATTTCATGCAAACAGCAACCAGAAAAGTTCAGGGTTAGCTATATTAATGTCAGACAAACTAGACTTCAAAAGTAAAACAATTAAAAGAGACAAAGAAAGACACTATATATTAATACAAAGGACAATTCATCAAGAAGACATTACAATCATAAATATTTATGAACCAAGTCAGAGTGCCCCCAAATACATGAGGCAAACACTGATAAAACTGAAGGGACATGTAGATACCGCTACAATAATAGTTGGAGACTTCAATACACTGCTCTTATCAATGGCTAGAACATCTAGACAGAGGCTCAGTAAGGAAACAGAGATGTTAAATTATACAATAAATGAACTAGACTTAGCAGAAATTTGTAGAACACTATACCCCATAACAGCAGGATACACATTTCTCCCAAGTGCTCATAGATCATTCTCCAGGATAGACCACGTGTTGGGTCACAAAGCAAGTCTCAATAAATTTGAAAATGTTTATATTATAAAAAACACTTTCTTTGATCATAATGGAATTAAGTTGGAAATCAGTAACAGGCAGAAGTTTGGAAAATTCACAAATATATGGAGACTAAACAACACACCCTTAAAAAACCAATGGGTGTGCTGGTTTGGATATATTATGTCCCCTGGAAAAGCCATGTTCTTTAATTCAATCTTATGGGAGCAGACTTATTAGTCTTTTGATTAGGTGGAAATTTTTGATTGAGTAAACAGTCACCCAACTGTGGGTAAGAACTTTTGATTACATTATTTTCATGGAGGTGTGGCCCTGCCCATTCAGGGTGGGTCTTGATTAGTTCACTGGAGTACTTAAAAGAGCTCAGGAGCCAACACAGGTGCTGATACTTTGAGACACTTAGAAATGCAGACAGAAGGATATTTGGAGATTCTAAGCTAATAGATGAAGCTGAGAGTTTGCCCTGGAGAAGCTAAGAGAGGACCCCCAGATGCTTAGAGAGATATGCCTTGAGAGAACAAGTAAGAATGGACAGCAGTTGATAGAGAGAAGCTAAGAGAGACAGAAGTCCTGAGATATTTTGGAGAAAGCCAATTTGAAGCCAGAACCCAGGAGCAAAGACCAGCAGACACCAGCCACATGCCTTCCCAGCTGACAGAGGTGTTCTGGATGCCATCAGCCTTTCTTCAGTGAAGGTATCCTCTTGTTGATGCCTTACTTTGGACAATTTTATGGCCTTAGAACTGTAAATTTGTAAACTGATAAATCCCTTTTATAAAAACCAATCCATTTCTGGTATTTTGCAAAATGGCAGCATTAGCAAACCTGAACAGAGGGTAAAGAAAGAAGTTACAAGAGAAATTAGTAAATCTCTTGAGGCAAATGAAAATGAAAACGTAACATATCAAAACTCATGGGATGCAGCAAAGGTGGTGATGAGAGGTAAATTTATTGCCTAAATGCATATATTAAAAGAGAAGAAAGAGCAAAAATTGAATAATTAACTGTTCACCTGGAGGAACTAGAGAAAGAACAGCAAACTAACTCCAAAGCAAACAGAAAGAAAGAAATGACAATGATTAAAGCAGAAATAAATGAAACTGAGTACATGAAAATAATAGAGAGAATCAACAAACACCAGAAGTTGGTTCTTTGAGAAAATCAATGAAATTAATGAGCCCTTATCTAGCCTGAGAAAGAAAAAAAGAGAGAGGGTGCAAATAAATAAAATGGGAAATGGGAGGGGGAACATAACTACTGACCCCTAACAGATAAAGGAGATAATGAGAGGATACTATGAGCAACTATATGCTAACAAACTAGATAACGTAGATGAAATGGACAACTTCCTAGAAAAGCATGAGCAACCAACAGCATTGACTCAATAAGAAATAAAGGACCTCAACAAACTAATCACAAGTAAAGAGACTGAATCAGACCTCAAAAAGCTCCCAAAAAAGAAAAATGCGGGACCAGATGGCTTCACATGTGAATTCTATCAATCATTCAAGAAAGAATTAGTAACAATCCTGCTCAAACTCTTACGAAAAAATTGAGGAGGAGGGAAAGCTACTTAACACAGTCTCTGAAGCCAACATAAACCTAATACCAATGCCAGACAAAGATACAAGAAAAGAAAATTATAGACCTATCTCTTTAATGAATATAGATACAAAAATCCTCAAGAAAATACTTGCAAATCAAATCCAGCAGCACATTAAAAGAATTATACACCATGACCAAGTGGGTTTTATTCCAGGTAAGCAAGGGTGGTTCAACACAAGAAAATCAATTAATATAATACACTACGTCAGTAAGTCAATGGGGAAAAAACACATGATCATCTCAATTGATGCAGAAAAGGCATTTGACAAAATTCAACATCCTTGCTTGATGAAAACACTTCAAAGGATAGGAATAGAAGGAAACTTCCTCCATATGATAAAGGGAAGATAATAAAAACCCACAGGTAACATCATACTCAATGGGGAAAGACTGAAAGCTTTCTCTTTAAGATCAGGAATAAGACATGGATGTCTACTGTCACCACTGTTATTTACCATTGTACTAGAAGTGCTAACTAGAACAAACAGGCAAGAAAAAAATAAAAGGCATCCAAATTGGAGAGGAGGAAGTAAAACTTTCAGTGTTTGCAGATGACATGATCCAATATATAGAAAATGCTGAACAATCTACAGCAAAGTTATCAGAGCTAGTAAATGAGTACAGCAAAGTGACAGGATACAAGATCAACACACAAAAATCAGTAGTGCTTCTACACAATAGTAAGGCTCAATATGAGAAGGAAATCAAGAAAAAAATTCCATTTACAATAGAAACCAAAAGAATCAAATATTTAGGAATAAATTTAACCAAGGACATAAAAGACCTATACACAGAAAACTACAAGCATTGCTAAAAGAAATCAAGGAAGACCTAAATAAATGGAAGGACATACTGTTTTCATGGATTGGAAGGCTAAATATAGTTAAAATCTACCCAAATTGATGTATAGATTCAATGCAATAGCAAGTGAAATCCCAACTTACTTTGCAGAAATAGAAAAACCAATAATCAAATTTATTCAGAAGGGCAAGGCACCCCAAATAGCTAAAAATATCTTGAGATATTAAAATGAAGTGGGAGGTCTTATACTACCTGACTTTAAAGCATATTACAAGGCTACAGTAGTGAAAACAACGTGTACTGGCTAAAGATAGGTATACTGACCAATGGAATTGAATAAAGTGTTCAGAAATAGACCTTCTCACCTATGGACAATTGATCTTTGATAAGGCATCAAGCTGGCTCAACTGGGACAAAGCAGCATTTTCAACAAATGGTGTTTGGAGAACTGGATATCCATATCCAGAAGAATAAAAGAGTACCCCTCTCTCACATCCTATTCAAAAATTAAGTCAAAATGTATCAAAGACCTTAACATTAGAGCTCACACCATAAAACTTTTAGAAGAAAATGGAAGGAAATATCTTAAAGGTCTTGTGATAGGAGGTGGTTTCCTAGACCTTACATCCAAAGTGCAAGCAATGAAAGAAAAAATAGAGAAATGGAATCTACTCAAAATTGAATACTTTTTTGCATCAAGGGACTTTGTCAGGAAAGTACAAAGGCAGCTTATGCAATGTGAGACAATATTTGGAAACCACATATCAGATAAGGGATAATATCCAGAATATATAAAAAGATCCTACAAATCAAGAACAAAAAGACAAACAACTCAATTAAAAATGGGCAAAAGACATGGACAGACATTTTTCCAAAGATGAAATACAAATGGCTCAAAAACATGAAAAGATGCTCAACTTCACTATCTATTAGAGAAATGCAAATCAAAACCACAATAAGGTATCATCTCACACCTACTGGAATGGTCATTATCAAGAAAACTACAAGTGCTGGAGAGGATGTGTGGAAAGGGGCAAACTTATTCACTGTTGGTGGGAATATAGAATAGTGCAACCACCCTGGAAGGCAGTGTGGCAATTCCTCAGGAAGCTAAGTATAGAATTTGCCTTATGATCCAGCAATCCCATTACTAAGTTTACACTTGGAGGAACTGAAGGCTAGGACACAAATGGACATTTGTAAACCCATATTTATAGTGGCATTATTCACTATTGCCAAGAGACAGAAACATCCCAAACGTCCATCAATGGACAAGTGGATAAACAAACTGTGGTATATACATACAATGGAATATTATGCAGCTGTAAGACAGAATAAAGTCAAGACACATGCAAAAATGTGGATTAACCTTGAGGGCATTATATTTAGAGAAATTAGCTAGAAAAAAAAAGGACAAATACTGTATGGTCTTACTAATATGAGGTAAGTATAATGAGCAAACACTGATAGTTAAAGTTAAGAACACAGTTGATCAGGAGGTAGAAAGAGGATAAAGATTGGGCACTTGATGCTGAAGAAATACATATGTTCAACAGGACTGATTGTAAAGATCCAGAAGTGGATAGCACAATACTATGAGATGGTAGCACAATACTGTAAGTATAATGAACAAAGGTGAGTGTGAGTAGCTTGGAAGAGGAAAGCTAATGACATGTATGACACCAGAATGAAAGAGGAAGGATAAAAACTGGGACTGTATATCTTAGCAAAACCTACAGTGGACAATGATAGTAATTAAATGTAGAAATATAAGAAAGTTTTTACATGAAGGAGAACAAGGGAATGTCAACACTGCAAGATGTTGCAAATGGGATGATATATGGGAAAAATACAATCAATGTAAAACTAGGGTCTATAGTTAACAGTTACATTGTGGTATTCTTCCATTAATTGTAACAAATGCAATATAACAAAGCTAAATGTCAATAGAGGGTAAAATAGGGGAAGGGTGTAGGATTTTTGTTGTTTCTACTTTTTTTATTCTTTATTTTTTTCTTTTCTTTCTTTCTTTTTTTTTTTTTTTTTTTTTTTTGGCTTAAATAATGGGGAATTTATTTGCTTACAGTTCGAGGCCAGGAAAATGTTCCCAATCAAGGCATCATCAAGGCAAAGCCATCTTCCTGAAGATGGGCTGCCGGCAATTCTTGGCATGGCATCTGCTGGTCTCTCCCTTCTCTTCTGGGTTCTGCTGATTTCAGCTTTTTGCTTCCATGGCTTTCTCTCTTTCTGTCTGAATTTCTTTCTCTTATAAAGAACTCCAGTAATAGGATTAAGACTCATTCAGAATGAGGTGGGTCACACCCTAACTGAAGTTGCCTCATCAGAAGACCCTACTCACAATGGGCCACACCCACTGGAATGGGTACACACAGCTTCAAACCTCCACAGTGGGTTACTTCTTGTGTAATCTCATCACACCCTTAGAAGGGAGGCACTGGAATTGTCCATATCTGATGGTTGAAGATGTGAAAGCACAGACAAGTCACATTACTTGCCAGGCTCATCCTGCTAGGCAGGGCAGAGCCCTTGGCCCACCTCTTCCCATGGTCCCTCCATCCCAAGAGACCCCTCTGAGCATTTTCAACCTCTCCTCCACTGGATCCTCTGCTAATATTCACAACAGAGGCAAGGTGTTCCTCTTGTGAACTCAGTCCCTTCAGAGTCGACCTTACTGAAAAGATAACCCAGACTTAGGTCTCTACTTTGTCCCTTCCCATTTGCTCCTCCAGCCCCTGAGGTCTGTCTTCTGCCCCAGTCCCCCAGGATTGTGAAGACCATTCATGATGAATTACTTGCCAAATTCAAGTATTATTTCAGTCCATCTCTTACTTGGCTGCAGCATATGGCATTGACAACCCCTCTCGTCTTCTTTTTTTTTTTTTTTAATTCATTTTTATTGAGATACATTCACATACCCTGCAGTCATACAAAACAAAGCATACATTCAATTGCTTGCAGTACCATTACATAGTTGTGCATTCATCATCAAAATTAATTTTTGACATTTTCATTACCACACACACAAAAATAATAAGAATAAAAATTAAAGTGAAAAAGAACAATTAAACTGAAAAAGAACACTGGGTGCCTTTTTTTTTTTTCTTCCCCCATTTTTCTACTCATCCATCCATACACTGGACAAAGGGGAGTGTGGTTCAGATGGCTTTCCCAATCACATTGTCACCCCTCATAAGCTACATTTTTATGCAATTGTCTTCAAGATTCATGGGTTCTGGGTTGTAGTTTGATAGTTTCAGGTATTTAGTGCTAGCTTTTCCAATTCATCAGAACCTATAAAGGGTTGTCTGTATTGTGCATAAGAGTGCCCACCAGAGTGACCTCTTGGCTCCTTTTGGAATCTCTCTGCCACTGAAGCTTATTTCATTTCCTTTCACATCCCCCTTTTGGTCAAGAAGATGTTCTCCATCCTATGAAGCTGGGTCTACTTTCCTCCCCAGGAGTCATGTTCCACGTTGCCAGGGAGATTCACTCTCCTGGGTGTCAGATCCCATGTAGTGGGGACAGCAGTGATTTCCTCTGCAAGTTGGCTTAGCCAGAGCCTCTTCTTTCTTTTTGGAAGAAATGGAAATGTCCTCATATAGACTTTGGTGGTGAATGCCTAATTATGTGATTATACCAGGAACCATAAATTGTTTACTTAGGGTGGATTGTATGGTGTATGAATAAAACTGTATGAAAAGAAACAGAAATATACAAGAGCTGGAAAAGGTGTGGAGAGAGAGAAATACCTATTCTCTGTTGGTAGGGAAGTACAATGGTGCAGTCTCTGTGGAGGGCAGTGTGGTGGCTCCACAGGAGGCTAAGTATAGGATTGTCATATGGTCCTGTAATCCCATTATTTGTTATATGCTTGGAAGAATTGAAAGCAGGGACAGGAATAGGCATTTTCACACTGGTATTTATGGTGTCAGTAGTATTCAACTAGGTGAAGAAAACTTGAGGACATTATGTTGAGTGAAATAAGCTAGAAACAAAAGGACAAATATTGTAAGGTCTCACTAATATAAACTAATTATGATGAGCAAATGCTAAGAATTGAATTCAAGAGCATAGGATATCAGGGAATAGAATGTGGGCAGAAATTGGCCAATCAGTAATGCAGGAGTACAGAATGTTCAATAAGGCTAAATGTAAAAGTTCCTATATTTTAAGCTCTTACAGCAGACACATCTATTCTTGAGTTTTAACTTTTACTTTAGAGATGTTTATTTGGTACAAAATTTGTATTCTCTGTAGCACATTATCTAATTTAACCTGTATCATCAGTTTATTTAAAAAACATAATTACAGGGAACCTACAATATGGAATGAGATCTTGTTATTCTGGACAGGTTAATGTAATACTCCAATACATCTCAGAGTATTTTGAGCAGAAAATAAAAAATGTATTTGCAGAGTCCCCTTGAGGAACTGAGGAAAATGTGGAAATATTAAACTTGCCCACCTGGGGAATTCTTAATAGTCTTGCTAGCATTAGGGACTCCCAATTTAATAAGTCAAGCCCATAATCTTGGGATTTGTCCTTATGAAACTATACCTGCAAAGGAGAAGTTAAGCCTACTTATAATGATGCCTGAGACTCACCCCCAGAGAACCTCTTTTGTTGCCCAGACATCGCCTCTCTCTCCCAGCCAATTCTGCAATAAACTCACTACCCTCCTTGCTAGGTGGGACATGATGCCAAGGGTTTGAGTCTCTCTGACAATGTGGGACATGACTCATGGGGATAAGCCTGGCCCTAGCATCATGTGATTGAGAATGCCTTCTTGACCAAAAGGTGGAAAAGAAATGTAACAATATAGTTTCAGTGGCTAAGAGATTTCAAATAGAGTCAAGAGGTCATTCTGGAGATTATTCTTATGCACTATAGAGATAGCCCCTTTTCATTTCTAGTATTAGAATAGCTAGAAGGAAATACCACAGTCTGTTGAATTGTAATCCAGTAGACTTGATTCTTGGTGATGATTATATAAATATGTAGCTTTTATTATGTGACCATGTGATTGTGAAAACCTTTTGGCTGTCAGTCCCTTTATCCAGGGAATGGGCAGATGAGTAATAAAAAAAAAAAAAAAAAAAAAAAAGGAAAAAATCACTCTCAGGACTTTTCTTTGAATCACATTGAATTTATAGAATATTTCAGATCCTTATAATTTTCATTTCCAAAATTGTTGAGCATAGTTTTTGTGTTTTATACAAATGTTTTAAATTTGACCCCATATATTAAATGAATTGATTCTACACTATTGTTTTGTGTATCCCCTCCTTCCTTTTGGATTCCATTTTCATCTTCCTGAAGTATATCCTTTGGAGTTCTTCAGTGGGTTTCTGTGAATGATAATGTTTCTTTGCCTTATCTGAAGATTTCTTTATTTTCCCAGCACTCTGTCATGGATACTGGGAGGCACTATCCAGGTCGTTCTGAAATGAAGGGGTTATTCTCTGAGCTGCTGGGAGTATGGAAAACTGACAGCTTTTGGTTTTCAGTCCTGTTCATGAGGAGTCTAGCCCAAGGATCCATGCCATTCCCTTGGAAGCACATGAAAAATGACTGAATGTAACAGGTGTATAAGGCACAGGCTGCTTGACCAACTTGAGAAAACCCTGAAGGGACATTCCAGATTCAAAGCCAAGGACTTCACTGAGATTTCATTGCAGCCCAAATTCTCCTTCTGTACAATCCTGTTACTTTCCATTCCACTGGTGTTCTTCCCAAAGATATTTCCTAGTAACCTTGTTTCCATCTCTAATTTAGAGCATACTTCCTAGGAATCTAACCTAAGATGGTTAGTTCCAGGAGTAGTCCAAAAGAGTAGAAGAGAAGATGAGATTTTTGAGTTGAATCACCATCCACCTGTCATGAGGACTCCCTCATTGTTGATGGCTGGGGCACAGATAGACCCTGGTAAAGGTAACAGTGCAATAGTTCATCAGTAGTGAACTGGGATGGTTTCTAATGGAAGGCAATTTACTAGCGGGTGCAAGTGTATCAGGCATTTCAGAAATGCAAAGAGAATAGTAACCTTAAGGTCAGTGGAATTGATGTTGCTAAGCAAATTGATGCTTTGTGAAAAGATAGCAAAAAGTTGAGAGTGGTTAATTGGCTGTTAAAATCCAGAGTAAAGTCTGAAAGTCCCCTTTGGTGGCAAATAAAGAGAATTCTGTCTCCTATGGTGGGAGGAGAGAAAAAGCTGAGGAACAGGCCCAGCACATAGTCCTAAATGCGGCAGAGCTCCAAAGATTAACCACTCAGCCCAGCTTGGTTTGCTCTGTCAAGGTCAGTGTGCTGGATAGGAAAGAGACTCAAAGGCAATGGGCTGGGACTTCTGATTGTGACACATGAAAATTCTTAATCTTCAGATTCTCCTGAACTCTCTGAGTCTACACATGGTTCAATATTCCCAATAAATGGCTAGTGCTCCCCTCTGGCTTGAAAACAATACAGAGGGTTAATTACAATATATCATGGCACAATTATGGCAATGAGCAGCAAGAGCAGACTAGCATCAAGGCAATCCTCAGAAGATTAAGGAGATGGCTAACAGAACACAGTATCTCTAGGTGCAAAATGGATGGGCATAAAACAATGATACTGCTCAGTCTTTATAATCAAAAGGAATCAGTGGTGTGTATGATCAGGTGGCTGAGAGCAGTACTCTGATAATGAGTCACAATCCCTTGCCAAGTTTCTACATTTGAGCCTGTTTCTGGATCTGGAATCCAGTGACAGAGAAAAGACCAGGTCTCCAGGAGAAAGGATCTGGAAATACCATAAAGTGTTTTTGGTAATGATCCTCCAGTCTTTACTTAGGGGGCCCTTTGCAACTTACTTGGTAAAGATTACTATGGGGTGTTTTGGGCCATTAGAATTGTTTAAAATGGAAAGTTATGAGGATTAGACAACTAAGTGATGATAATGTGAGATATTGATTAATTATTCTGAACAGAACATATGCTATATGAAATTAGGAACCCCCTACTTTATAAGTCAAGACCTCAATCTTGTGAAACTTATGGTTGTAAAGGGGAGGGTAAGCCCACTTATAATTATGCTTAGGAACCACCTCCAGAGAAACTCTTTTGTTGCTCAAATGTGGACTTTCTCTCTCTAAGCCAAACTCTGCAAATAAATCCATCACCCTTCCCCCAAAGTGGGGCAGGACTCCCCATGTGAGTGAGTCTCCCTGGCAACAAGGGACACAGATTCTGGAAATGAGTCTCATCCTGGCATTGAGGAGTTGAGAATGCCTTCTTGACCAAAACGGGGAAAAGAAAGGCAACAAAATAAGGTTTCAGTGGCTAAGAGAATTCAAATAGACTTGAGAGGCTGTCCTGGAGGTTACTGCTATGAAAGCTTCCACTAGATAGCCCAAATGGCCACAGTATGATAATCTCATGTCAACAGTAGTCCCCAGAACCCTACAGAATGTCCAGGTCCCTATCTGAGACTCTATAAAAGTTTCACCCCTCAAGTTTATTCTTAGAAATTTAAATCCTCTAGAGAGCTTCTGTACCAGCTAAGCTGCAAAACCCAGAGGCAATAGCCTGTTCAAGAACATCAACCAGTTGCGTCTCCCTTTCGCATAATGTCAACACCCCTTTCCAACATGAATAAGTTAGGGTGGTCACTGCCTAGACATCCCTGAAGATCAGGAAAGTGATTAAACTAGAGGAAGGGGTAGCAACAGAGAAGATAGAATTTAACAAAGGATTATGAATACTGAATCTCTATATAATTTTCTTTTTCTTAGTTGCTAGAGTATTAGAATAGCTAGAAGGAAAGACCTGAAATAGGAGAACTGTAACCCATAACATTCCTTGAAATTTGCTATATAGCTACTTGCTAAATTGTAATTTTAAAGTTATCACCTTTTTGTATATATGTTATATTTCACAGTAAGGAAACAACTGAAACTGTGGAACTGAACCCATAGCATACTTTGAAATTTGCCTCTAACTCCTTGTTAAATTGCTCTTGGAAAGTTATTACTTCTATGTAAATATATTACATTCCACAAAAAAAAGAAGAATCCACAGGGGTAGAAAAAGAATACATTAGGAAAAGGGGAACATCAAAACCATTTTCAACAGAGTGGCAAATTCAGTTGCCTTCTATTAAGCCTTACATTAAAGAAATTTGCAAACCTGTTAAACACTACCACATTTCTATGGTTTTTGCTTGGGGAAATATAGCAATGTTTCATAAAAATGTTATTTATATTAACATGTAATGGGTAGTTTTAATCAAGAAGTAAGTATCTTTAAATTCTTTCACTGATTAAATTAATCAGTTTTAATTTCTTATATGTTTAATATCAATAGATATAATCCACATTAAAAAAGCTCCTTTAGATCCTGAGACCAAAAGATTTGAAAACTGCTATACTAGAGTATACCACAAGCCTAACTACCGTTGTAATTTTGGAACAAGTTGCATAATTTCTCTCCCCTGAGTTTCCTCATTGTATAAAATTAGGAGTCAATGTTACACGTTTGAAGTGTTTAGAAATCCAGGAGCACAAAGTGTTACGGTTAGCTATTATTGATATTATTCTATTTTCTCTGTGAAATAGGAGGTGATATCTGCTGAAATTGTTGGAGGGAGGGTTGGAAGACTGAGGAAAAAGATTTGATAAAACCACTGTGGAGAAAGGGAACGAATAGAGCTGATTAGGAAAATATAGAAGGGTTGAAGGGCAATTTTGACAGCTTGTTTAGGTTGGTGACCACAGAGTTAGAGTAAAATCATGATTGTGTGATTTTTTTTTCCCTTAACAACACTCAGAAGTCCAATGTAGGAAAGAAAAGTCAAACTGCTGAATGAACAGAATTGGGAATTTTCTAGTTGTTTTGCTCAGAAAGAGAAAATGGTCAATTGTGGCTGATATGCTGAATTGCATTTCATAAACTGGGGGAAGAAGGCAGTGGGTGGGGAAGCAGAAGGATAATTGTAGAGAGAAAGGAGAGGAGTCAAAAGATCTGAAGTCTCCAGCTGGAGGAAAAATTGAGTGAGAAATTTGGCAAGGTAGGAGGTTCAATAATAAGATGTTTAAATTTAACATTTCAGTGGTAGAGCAGTTTCATTTGATGACAAGACCCAGGGTGGGTTGGAGATGAAGAAATTGAAATCAAATACCAGAAAGGATGGACCTGCCATTTGGATGTTAAGAGACTGAATGGTGGCAGAAGTTGGAAGTCAGGCTCCCAAGTTTTCCAACAATATGAAGTCAGTATAGTACAGTTACAATGAAAGATAAAGTGTGGCATGACCAGATATAGAAAAAAGTATTTGTCTAGCGGTGGCACTGGGGAGCAAGGGCTCTGATCCCTGTCCTGAGATGTAAAAAATGTGAGAAAATGAGCAACCTGCACTTAAGAAGAATTTAAAGCAAGCAGCCTTTGCAGAGGAAAGTGTAGTCAGGTTTCAGTTAAGGACAGGCAAGGTACACAATAAAGGCAGAGGATGTGGGAGAATTTATTTACAAAGGAACGGCATTCTAGGGGAATATCAGGGAAAGAGCATATGGAGGAGTGAATTTTCACACGAAATTTCGAAGGTACAGCCTGTGCAGCAACCAAGAAAAGGTGGGATGTGAGGCACTAAACCTGTAGGGAGGTGAAATGTCTCCAAAAGAATTAGGCAAGTATTTAATAGCTTGTTTGAGTCAACAGATCCAGTATTAAGTTTGTGAAGCCATTTTCCTGTTCTTTATATTTTTCTCTTCCTTTTAGAGTTCTCTTGTTTCTGAAGAAACAAAAATGTTAGGGGCTTTCTCGTCCCCTTCTCTCCGGCTTCCCCATTTTCCCTTTTCCCGAAGACACCCTCTTTTCCCCTCCCAGGTTCCCAGTCCCGGACTCAAAGTCCCGCCCCCGCCCCCCACGGGTATGGGCGGGACAGGGGCGTGGCGAACAGAGATACGCGAGCCGTTTTCCGTTGACGTGTCGACGTAAGGCCCTCCCTGACGTAAGAGGACATCCGGTCCTGCTCGGTTGTCCGAAACCGGGTCTGACTTCTTCGGTTCTTAGTGGTGTATTTCCTGGATTCTACGTCCACGAATTGAATTTACGGCTGCGGAGTGCAGGCCTCACGCCATTCCCTGCTCCTCGGCTCCCGGAGTGGGCCCGGCCTCCCCGCGAGGGTGAGCGAGGTCGGCCTGGAACGCACGCGAGGTAGGGTGTCCCGCGTGCGGGTGACGGGTGCCAGTTCCCCGAGCCGCGTGGCGCCTCTGCCGTGTCTCCTCCGGTTGTCCCCTTCACCCCGCTGGGTCCTCCGACTCCAGGGTTTGCTTCTAAAGCCACAGTGACCCTGTGTCAGTTTCCTTATGTTGTGATACGGGCCATGTCCACAAGAAATCGGAGCGTTAATGGAGAAAGGCTTAAACTCACATGAGGATGAGAAAAGAAATACACTCTTTTAAGTTTCCAAAACAAGTGAAGAAAAACAATTGAAGCTCAACTTTATCAGTGGATTCAAAAGACACTCCTGGGGATGCAGAAAATTCATCCCAGTGATCATCATGTGTTTATTTTCTGATCCTTTTCCAAGGCATCCTTTTTTTTTTTTTTCACCCTGTACGTTTTGTTATTGTAAATAACTGAAGGGCACCCTAGTGGGCTTGGATCTTGCTTAATAAACCACCTACTAAATAATCTCTTGTCTGCCGTGTACAAAGTTTTGAGTCGCCACCAGCCTGGCTACCACTTGGTTTTCAATTGGACATTCTAGTAACATAAGAATTGAAAACTAGAAAGTAAGAAACCTTTATAAATAGATTAATGACCTTAGTATTGTTAAAAGTACGAGCTGATACATGATTATGATTATGCCGTTCTGAATGAGAAATTAAAATTTCTTCGAAGTTTGCTTTCTTGGAACTCTCCGTGTATCATGGACTTGCTTTGGTTTCTTTGAATGTGAAGATAACTGTATCTTCAGGGAGGTTGTGCGTCACAGTGACCTGTGAGGCTTGAGCTCATCCATGGAGGTTTAGAATTTCAGATCTTGGGTAGGGCCTAGAAGTCTAAACTTGTGTTTCTAAGAATTTCTACAGTTAGTTTTTGAGAATCACTCTTGGAAAAGACTTCATAAATATAGATAAATATATTTTTGAAGAATATTAATAATTTTGAGATCCATGTTTCAAATCAAGCACACAGACTCATTTAGTCACATATTTTTGCATTTATTGAGTGCTTAATATATTCCAGGCAGGGCTAGGATGCAGAAACTATCAAGAGAGATAGACTTGGACCCTTAAGAGAACTTGCAGTCTTCAGATTGGATGAAAAACTAAATAAAAATAAGCTTTTTAATAAATATCTTGTTTTTCTAGGTATAGTATTTGAACTAAATGTTGAAAGTAGGTTTTAAATTCCTTACTTTGACATAGAAGTGGTAAGCTTAGTCTTACACATAAATTCAAGCCCTGTTAAAGTTACATGTTTACCACAGGTATAGTAGCTTTCAAACAAAGCAACTATAATACATATAGTATCAGTTTAGAGAGAGTGGTTTGGCTTGTAGTTACCCGACTTGACTATTAAATGTTTTATTTAGATATTACGTAGGAAATTTAAACTTTGGTATGCATCAGGTCTTGGCAGCATACAGGTCACCTGAATATGTAGTTCAAAAAAGTAATGTAAATTATTTTTCTTTAGTGATATATGTCTAATAAAGAATTTTTTTCTAACTGGTGCTGAGTAGTTTTAAAGAATACTTAATATGAAAGACTTTTTTTTTCAGTGGGAAAGAAAACTATTTTGGTTTTTAGGATAAGTTTTTTTGTTGTTTACATTTTTTTTTAGCATTGTTGGGTAATACAATGTCTTATTTTAAAAGTCATGTACCTTATTTGGAATAATGTGTGCTTAATGTTTCATAAAGGCCTTAAAATGTACTTAACCATCAAATTCACATGGTTGAGTTTAAAATTTAACCAGAATAAGAACACTTCATTATGTTATTTCTTGGTTAATTTAAAATACTAAATGCAACCAGGCAATTATATCACTTCTGTTATTTTATGTAGAAAGAGGGAAAAATGCCTAAGAAAAAGACTGGTGCAAGGAAGAAGGCTGAGAACCGTCGGGAGCGTGAAAAACAATTGAGAGCTTCAAGGAGCACCATAGATTTAGCTAAACACCCATGTAATGCCTCAATGGTAACAGCTTTTTTTTTTCTGTTATCAGTTGATAGTTGAAAAACTATATAGTAGTTATCATAAATATACAATATGTATTTTATTATTGCATTTGAAATGTTTTAGAGGCATGTCTGTTGTTTTCACTAACGCAACAGATTTTTGTTTGATTTCACGTTACTTATAAAACCTAGCATATTGCCTCAGATACTGTTGGTGATCAGATCATCAACAGAATGTCTGGTAGATAGAGATTTTGAAGAGGGACTTTTCAGGGAAAGGTATTAGAATAAGTAAAGACATGGAGATGAGAGAGTAGAAGATATATTTGGGGAATGGCTTAACAATAGTGATTTGAATCTAAAGAGAACAAACCAGCAAGATTACAAAAGTGGTTAGGGACAGACAGACTGTGGAGAGCTTTAAATGTCATGTTTAGGAATCTGGATTTTCTGTGAGCTTCATCATTTTATACTCTCTCCTGTTGTATTTATCCTGTACTATTTGTCTGATTCCTTTAAAAAAAAAACATTGTATTTAGCCTCTTTTGTGAGAATGCCACTTCCTATACTGTGGTACTACATAGGCAGAGCCTTTGTTATTTAATTCTGTAAAGATGCTTATATACATGAGTAAGGTGGGGATTTAAATTTTAATATGAAAACCAGGATTCTCATTTTTATAATGCAAGTTACTTTGCATCTTCAGCCAGAAAAATTAATGCTGTGTCTTTATATTTTACAGGAATGTGACAAGTGTCAGAGGTAAAATTTTATTTTTTACTTTTTATACCTACATGTGGTAATAAAATGGGATCTCTGACGTTTTATCTGATATTAACTTTATTTTTAAATTTTATTTTACATGACAAGGCGGCAGAAGAATAGAGCGTTTTGCTATTTTTGTAATTCTGTACAGAAGTTGCCAATTTGTGCACAGTGTGGTAAGTATTTGATAACTAAGGACATGTGTCTTTTATCAAACATTTGGTTGGCATTTTATCAATTTGAACCTGTAGGTTCATTATTATGGCTTACAATAATGTCATGTCTTATCATTAAATTAAGTAACACACACAGAATGTTATTTGGCCTGATAAGAAACTATCAAGTCTTGGTTTTGCTTCTTTGATATAATGCTAGAAAATGTTCAAGACATAGTTTAGATATAGGTTACCAACAAGTTGTTTTAAACATTAAAAGATCAGATTTTGGCCTAACAACCTTTACAGATTGTTACTGAATTTTTCACTGTAGCAGCTTAGTCTTGTCAGTATCCTTTTGTTTACCTTCTAAATTTTGATTCCTTCTCATACTGCTTGCAGTCTGTTAGACCACTGAAAATAATTTGATTCCATATTTGCTTGGTGCCATTTGTTGTGATCAGTTTTACTGTTTGGTGGTTAGCATATAATCCTTTAGTTTCCTCAAATGTATCCCCAAGTGATTAAGAGTTCATACATCATGTACCCAGTTCCCAAGTGTACTCCAAAGTGTTTATTCAGACTAAAACTAAAAGTTCAGAGAACAGCAAGATTGGTGTTTCCCAAATAGTATTCCACAGAATAGTCGACATATAAGTATTTATTGAAAAGAAGTATAAATTTGAGAAATGTTGCTTGCTTCATCCCCATTTGGGAGGTTTATATTACATTTTTATGTTTTAAAGGTTCTGAAGTTGTGCAGTAGAGAAACCTAATTAACTTTAGTCACTGCAGATTTAACCAATCTTTCATTTGAGCAAATATTTCCTTTGTTTATGGGATAATAGTTTCATGTAGGATGAAGTTTGTGATTAAATCATTTAAATGCGTTTATGTATGATAAAATTACAAAAAGTTAGGGGTTTTTAGGGCTGTATTCCTGAATATTTCTAGTGCAGTTTTAGCTTTCAAAGAGGAGATCTGTCAGTTCTACAGTTAATGAAAGAGATAATATTGAGCCATTGATTGTATACTTTGGATGGATTATATGGTGTGTGAAAATATCTCAATAAAATTGTGTTTTAAAAAAGAGATAATACTGGACTGGTTGGAACACTTATCCTTATTTTACAAAAGTCAAATAAGTATGGTGAAAAAATAGTTTATGGGGCAGATTAATAGGTAAGTTCTTGCTAGGACCTTCCCATATTTTCACTGTCTCTGGGTTTGAATCACGGGCTTGAATTTTATATTGCTATACATGAGTATGCTTCTCACTAATTCTTGTACCCAGTGTTAGATATGGAGCAGTTGGGTAGCTGCTGTTTCTCAATTCCTGTTTCTCTTTCTTCTCATTTCCTTTTGCTTACCTTTGCTCCTTAGGTAATCAAGATAATGGAAAATTGAGCATCTTCTATTGCTTTTGTATTCCACTGTTTGGATAGTCTCATATGGGTGATTAATATGTCAGTGTTATTCCTCACATAGTATGTGATAAATGAATTTCCTGACAGTGCTTTGAGTTGGTAATTTGCTGCTAGATTAGAGCTTTTGTGACTGTATTGTGATTTTTAGCTTTATCACTATATTCCTGTGTTTTGTGCTCTTAGGCACTATTTTAAAATTCTGATTGAAGAATGTTTACCTGGGGGCTATGTTTGTAAAATTTTACATAGGAATAAACATTAAAAATGAAACATAAATTTCATAACCATTATTTGGTTTGGTTTGAGATATTCTGTGAAAAGAAACAACAAACAAAAACACACTTGCTTTATTGTGAATTATAAAATGTAAAATTCATTTTTATGCATGGCTTTTTAAAGTCTGCTTTAATTTGTTTGAAAGCCATAAGAGTTTTAACTGATATAATCATTAGATTGCAAAGCAGAACCTGCAGTTTCTGATTTGAGTACAAACGTGAATTAGATGTACGTCTTTATTGTGAAATACATTTTTACAAATTTATTAAGAGATTTCTAGTCTCAGAATATCTTGTTCAGGTTATCAGATCTCAGTTATATGTGTTTTTATTTATTTTTTAGTTATGAAAGCAGTGACCAATGCTGATTTCATTCCATTTACTCTCAGTGTATTTTCATATGAACATGGACTAGGTAAGAAGAATTTGTGAGTATTTATATGTGTTACTTCTCAAGACTAATGATGCAAATGTTTTTCTTCAATAGGGAAAACAAAGTGTATGATGAAGTCTTCAGACTGTGTCATAAAGCATGCTGGTGTATATAGTACTGGCCTTGCAATGGTGGTAAGCTTCTTGTCTTTATCTCTTAGTCTAGTAGGTTTCCAAAGATAAGAAAAAGCATTCTCATCAGTGGTTATTTTTTTCTAAATAGCAGTGCTTTGTCCCTTGTATCAATCAACTTGCAATTATCTGGATTATTAAGGAGTCTGGATTCCTTATTAAGTTATCTGGATTATTAAGGAAACATAACATGTTATTGGTATGGTTTTTCCTTATGACCCACTTGTTTCTGGCTGCTTCCCTCTTTCTTACTGGGAAATGTACATGGAATGGAAGCTTATTTTAATGTTGGCCTAAACAAAAGTTCATTTGTAATTGTATTTATTCTGTTCATGGTACCTGTCTAATATGTTTTAATCAGACTTCACAAAACCTCATTGTTAGGCATTTACTATACTGAAGCCCTGGCTTAATCAAGGTTCAAGCCTTTGTTATATAAGCAACTTAGTTCCAGAAGAGCCTAGGAATAATAAATAGTACAGTAGTACAATGGTACACACAATAGGATTAATATTACAGTTTTACTGTGTTCTGTTGTGTGATTTTATGCTTCAGGTCTAAATTTCTTCCATGAGCAAAGTAATGCTACTTGTATATGAAGCAGAATATTTTCTTTGTAACTTTCCGAGAACATATAATTCTCTATAATGAGGCAGACTTTTACATGATATATTTCATATGTGCATATTTTATAGATGCCAAGAGCCAGATTTGTTCATAATCATTTAATGAATCCCTCTTTCTTTACTTTAAATATAAAGTAGAGTTGTCAATGTTGTTTTTACTCAGAAACCCTTGCAGCTTTCCTTGGTGGCTTGCTCATGCCTAAAATTTACCAAATTCTTCTTATTTTACTGAGTTGTATGAATATGAATGGTCCCTTTTTACATACAGGTAGTATTTAAGTAGAATCATATATCATTAGCTATATCTGGAAAAGTGATTTTCTGGATATCTTCTATTTACCTCTTCAGATCTATACATACACACAGCTCTGGTTTGCTAGTGCTGCTGTTAGGCAAAATACCAGAAATGGATTGGCTTTTATAAAGGGGATTTATTAAGTTACAGTATTATAGTTCTGAGACCATAAAAATGTCCAAACTAAGGCATCAACAAGAGGATGCCTTCACTGAAGAATGGCCAATGGTGTCTGGAACACTTCTGTCAGCTAGGAGGGCATGTGTCTGGCATCTCCTGATACTTTGCTCCTGGGTTGTGTTTCAAAATGACTTTCTCCAAAATGTTTCTCTCAGCCACTCTCTGTTCCTGCTATCTGTGAGCTCTCTTGTAGGACCCTAGTGATTTTAATTAAATCCCACCCTGAATGGGCAGGGTCCATATCTCCGTGGAAATAATTTAATCAAAGGTCTCTCCCGTAGTTGATTGAGTCACATCTCCATGGAAACAATCAGAAGATTAATGTCTGCCCTCACAAGATGTATTAAAGAAATTGGCTTTTGGGGGACATAAATATCCATACGGTGCACGCGTGTGCACACACACACACACTTACCCTCTCATACCCCTTTTCCACCCTGCTTTACCCTCGGAGGCTGACCTGTACGGACTTTCTCAATGGCTTTCTTAACTTTATGGCTTCTGTTTGGGTTTCGTAACTGGAAGACACTGGCAGGAGAACTGAATATGGTAGGAGAATAAGATCTGGGTATTTATGTGCCCAGCTAATGCCCTGTGAGGTTGTTCTAGTTTGGTTGTATCCTTCCTATAAAGACCACAACCCCTGTCAGGTAGTCCTCTCCATATAGTTCTTTCTCAGTCTTCATGCCTAGGTGTTGTAACTGCATCATCACTTGATGTTTTTCCTAAACCTTGCCCTGTTCATTGTATTTTATTTCTTTTAAAATTTCCTTGATTACCCAGTTTGAGCGTGCCATCTCTTTCTTGCTAGGACCTTGACTGAGTAAAGAACTATATTTGAGAATTTGACATCCATTTTTACAAGTCAAAAAACCATTCTTCCTGTTTACTGTTTACTGCTTTTGTTTTAGAGCCTTCAATAGTAAAATACTGAATGAGTTTCAGAGAACCTGGATTTAAATCTCATCTCAGTTATAATCTAGCCCTAGGACTTGGATTTAGTCTGAGGCCTCATGTGCTTCATTTGTAAAGAACAGCTATTCCTACTTTCTTAAGATTCTTTCTGACTCTTAATATTCTGTGGGTGTCATTCTGTTTTTAAAGGTATGTTCTTACTGTCTTGTCTTGATACAGAATTAGAGAGTCCTCCCCTGTGGTTTAGTTCATATATTTTGCTTAATTTTTTTCCACAAAGGAATGTAATAATGATTTTAAACATAAGTTGCCTTAAAAGGAAAACTGGCAGTAGTTTAGTGATTTCTCTTTTATTTTGGATAAGGAATTTTCTTAAGTAAGAAATTTAGTATTTGAAAAAAAATGTCTTTAGTTTTACGAAGTACTGTAGACAAGAATGCTTTAATTGTGGACTCCAAAAATCATTTGAATTTGAATTCATTTTGAGGGCAACTCTTCCAGCTCCTTGACTTATTTTAACAATTGATATTAGGATAAGTTTATCATTTCCCTTTTGCCTTTTTTCTTTTGATTTATAGCTTGGGTTTGTATATTGTGGATAGCTTTGAAGTAGTTTATTTTTCAGGGAATCCTCTTTAATTTTGGCCTAAAGTGAATAGTGAAATATTTTCCATGTCACCTGTCAGCACTGAGGGTCGATAAATTGCTAAATGTATAAAATTTTGATGGTTGCTGTTGGTTAAATCATGGTTGCAGCCGGTCATGTCTCGAAGGTTAATTATTTTTGTTCTTTGGTTGCAGGGTGCAATATGTGACTTCTGTGAAGCTTGGGTTTGCCATGGTAGGAAGTGTCTCAGTACACATGCCTGTGCCTGCCCTCTCACTGATGCTGAATGTGTTGAATGTGAACGAGGTGTATGGGACCATGGTGAGTGATGAGATACAAGCAATGAACTGAACCACTCTGCTTTGTTAGAAGTGAACGCTGACTTTAAAACATATGTGTGCTATTTTTTAAAGATTTTTTCAGATTATGTTGACTGTCAACTCTAACTGCTATGATTGTTTTGGTTATTAGTTTTAATAGTCAATGCTAATATAGTTTAGCTAGGGAGGGAGGTGACTTGGGGGTAGTAAGTGATCTCTTTGAGCATTGTGAGAATTATGTGAGTAGCCAGGTGATGGTGGAAGTCCACTTTTTAATGGTTCAATTAAATACTTTTGGCAATTAATTTTAGCTTTTACCAGGACAAAAATTGCTTTGCCATTTTGGTGATACCACTGAAATAACTTGCCATCTTTTCAAGGAGTTTTACAGGTATGAATTTTTTAAAAATAAGGATGTATCATATTTATGTGGGTGTGTGTGTATTATTTTTTAATCCAATAGGAGGCAGGATATTCAGTTGTTCTTTTTGCCATAACTTTCTCTGTGAAGATGATCAATTTGAACATCAAGCCAGCTGCCAGGTTTTGGAGGCAGAAACATTTAAATGTAAGTGTTTTCATATTAGATATCTATGTATCCAAGAGTCTTAATATTATAAGTGTTAATCTTAATGAAAAAGTTATCTAGTTTTTTATACGTCCTCTTATGGAACTGTAATTTAACTCAGCATCTGTTTTCTTTTTCTACAGAAATTGGAACACATAGTCCATTGCTTTTTAACAAGGGTGCCAGTGACATTTTTGGGGGGTTAATTTTTCATTTTGTGGGATTGACCAGGCATTGCAGGACGGACAGCATTCCTTGTTTTGAATACTAAATGTCATTTTTACCTCCCAGTTACTGTAACAACCAAATTCCGCCCCCCTTCATTTATAAATTCTCCAACCTCTAGTTGGTTCCTGTCAGTTGGTTCCAGGAGTGTGCACCAAAAATATCTGTGGAGGTTTTTAAAAAATACAGGTACCCAGGCCTCATCCTTGGAGAACCTGTCTTTAAGTCTGTGGTGGGTGCTAGACATCTGTATTAAACCTCCACAAATAATTCTCATGCATCTCCCAGTTAAGAATATTACTTACTGGGTCAATGGTATGATCTTTACAAATAGATTGTATGTTTTTATTTTACTGTATTGATTTTCAAAAGCTCACGTATTTGAGTCAAACTACTTGAATTCTGCTTATTAGCTGTATGATCTTGGGCAAATAACTGAATTTTTCTAAGCGTCAGATTCTTCATCTGTGAAAAAAATTGCTAATTTCTTCCTCAACGGTTAATCTAAATGAAAGTGCTTCTAAGGCATTTAGTGTGGTACCTGGCACTTAGAACACCCTATTAAATAGGAGAAACCATTATGGAGAAGAAACTGAAATGTTTTCTCTGAAATGCTATCCAGATGATACATATAAGATCTACAGATAGAGTATGTTACCACCCTCTTAATTGGTCGTGTTTCATAATTCATGGATTAGACCTTACAACTGAATTGGGATATTTAGATATTCTTTAAAATGCATGTTTACCTGTATAATCACTGGGAAGGCAGTTTTAAGGGAAAAATAAACCCAATGTTTATACTCTGCCTTTATCTTTTTTTCATCAATTATTGATAATGACCAGCATTAATGTGGCTTACTAACTAAAATATTTTGGGATTTTTCCATCTGTTAAACATTGCCCACTTGAACATTTCTTTCTCTTGATAATCACTCCTTTTTACCCAGAGTGTTCTATTCTTTTATCAGAAGTTATGCAGAAAATGGCCAACACCTGTGCTACCAGAAGAGCATATGTAGTAATGGGGACAATTACTCTTTTAAAATTTCAACCATTATATGATTAATGGAAGCTCAGCTTATGTCATAGAAAAACTATGTTTTGCCATATCAACTTTCTAAAAATATGGAAACGTCCCATCTCCTAGATCTGGAGAAATAGAACTAAATTGGGAGTAATTAGAGCAATAATAGTAAAAAGAATGCTAGGTGTGTACAGTTGTTGTTATACTTCCTTCTGGTTGGAGATTCCATCTCATTTTTATGTTCTCTCTAGGCTGTATTATAAGGCAGAAAAAATGTTAATAATAGTTCTGAGAATAGTATATTGGATACAAGTCTGTGGAAAATAGTTTCCATTCCAAGTTTGAGCATGCATGTTATGAACTTTCTCCCACAGGTGTTTCATGCAATCGGCTTGGTCAGCATTCCTGTCTCCGTTGTAAGGTATACTTGTGTATTTTTTCTTTTTAGATTTTGTTTTTAATCCTTATACTTCTCTGCCAGTCCTTGGATTATTTATAGTTACAATGAAGCTGCAAGGGACCTTAAAAATTGTCTAGTTTAATTCATTTATTTTATACATTATGATGTTGAAGTTGAGAAACTTATATGACTTTCCAGAGGTCATGTATTTGGTTTGTAGTAGGGCTGACACTAGCATACCTGTTTCCTGAATCTTGGTTCAGTGTTTTTTTCACACCTTTCATGTATGAAGAACATTCTGACCAAATGATGGAAGCATATTTTAATTAATGTCAAAATGCACCTGCTTGGAAGAGTTTGGATAAAGTAAAAAATTTCCATAATATTCTGTTGTCTTAGAGCTTGTTTCTAGCATTTCTATCTGTCCCAGATTGTTAAACAGATCCAGCTGATTCAAATTCTCTCAGAATCATTTTTCTGTTTCTTACCTATATTCCTAATCCTATCTCTTATCTGTCTGCCAGCTCTCCTTTGATTTTACCAAATGACTTTGAGTTTGTTGAAGGTGTTCATGGTCTTAAGCCTTCAGACTTTTGTATGTTATTTCGTCTGCCAACATTCTTCTTCCATCTTTACTTAGCTTAGTGCACTCCCATTCTCCTTCAGATCTCAGCTAAGACTTAATGTCTCTCAAGAAACCTTTCCTGAAGCCCATGTCTGGTTTAGTGGCCTTCCTCTGCACTTTTTTATCATAGCGTCTTTTAATTGTCTTTCCTTTTGTTTCTGTCCTCAGTTAGACTGTGTATACTCTGTGAGAGTAGATAGGCTGTTCACCATTTACCATGTGAATACTCAAAATATTTATGACTGAATAAATTGTGTGTCAAACCCTGTATAGTCTCTACCTTATATCAGGTCATGGTTCAGGAGTCCTGGCAAAAACTATTTCTCTAAAGAAATAAAAATCAGGAATGTGATTTGTCCCAACAATACTCTTAATCTCTCTGCCCTAACAAAACTATCTTTAAATTTCCTTGAAATAGTGTATGGTGTATTTTTATATATCTTTAAATTTATTTATTTAGTTCCTTATATTTACTTCTGTATAGGCTTGTTTCTGTGATGATCATACAAGGAGCAAGGTGTTTAAGCAAGAAAAAGGAAAACAGCCTCCCTGCCCTAAATGTGGACATGAAACTCAGGAAACTAAGGATCTTAGCATGTCAAGTAAGGCTCTCTCAACAATGGAATGATTTTACTTTCATGCTTAGCACATTTCTTTTTCTTTTTCTATATTTCTTTTGCCTCCTTCCTAATAAACAAGAGGAATGTGTTCACTTGAGCAAATGGAATTATACAGCCTTGAAAATCATGTGGATAAAATTTTTCAGTTTGACTTAAGAAATGTACCTTCATTCACTTTGATATTTGGCATTTGCCTCAGTTAATGACATAGTGAATATATTGAAATTTAGGACCAAAAAAACCCATTCTTCTGTTTTTGCTGAGGTGTCCTTATTAAATAATTAGGTAGCTATAAATCCTTGATGTCCAAGTGGTGCTTATCTTTAGTACGTAGAAGTTGGAATTCATTCTGAAGCTATTAGATGTGTGGTAGTTGAGCAGCTATGTTTATTATATAATCCATCACTACTGTGGGAAATTGTTTTTATGTTTTTTTTATATAACTTCTCTAAAGGAATAAAGCTACTACAAACATGCTTATAGTAATGCAGCTAACAATTTTGTTAAAGAGAAATTCAACTCTTTACTAAACATAACAGAATGGAACCAAAATTCTAAATAGTTCTGACAGTACTTTGTGTACTCAAAGATACAGTTGTATGATCAGGTAAGATGATGCTTTTGCTGAACTTCTGCACTTAACTTTCTGTTGCTAGTAAGACAGAAGGAATGAGAGGCTTTGTTTTTCAGGACGTCTGGATTTTGGTTTAAATATGTCACAAGAAAAATGTAGTGACATGAACTCAGCTGTAGCCTGTGATTTATGAGATTTGAAAATAAACTTTTAATTGTGCAAATTAAGGGCATTTTATTTTTTAACATGCCTTATTTAACTTATCTTTGGAGAATTGCTATTATTCTAATTTTATTTTCATACTTCTTCTAGATTTAATGAAATGGCACTGTAATCTTTATTATTTGTTATGGCTTATATATAGACTCTGACTAGAAGGTTAGAGCTGATTATTGTTTCTAAGGTTTCCTTTCTTTTCCACTAAATATTAAGGAAATCAGGGTGATATGGGCTTTGTTTTTTGGAAATGAAAGGCATCCAGTGAAGTTAATGTAATCATATATATTACAGAGTAAAGTGAGGATTAGAGAATTGGAACTAAGAAAGTGCCAAATATACATTTGTCTTTTGTAGCACGCTCCCTCAAATTTGGCAGACAAACGGGAGGTGAAGAGGGAGATGGAGCTTCTGGGTATGATGCCTATTGGAAGAACCTTTCTTCTGACAAGTATGGTGATAGCAGCTACCAGGATGAGGAGGAGGATGAGTATGAAGCAGAGGATGATGAAGAGGAAGAAGATGAAGGTGGAAAGGATTCAGATGCTGAGTCATCAGATTTGTTTACTAATCTGAATTTAGGAAGGACCTATGCCAGTGGCTATGCTCACTATGAGGAACAAGAGAGCTAGGAGAGCTGCTTGCCCACTGGCAGCCCAGCGTTTGAGAGGGGGAGGAATGTGTGTGCTTGGTGAATCGTGTGTGGATGTTCAAAAGTACCGTCACTTAGCCTTGTTTGTGCAAAAGAGTAGTCATACTTAGTGGGACAAAGAGTGGGGCATAGTATTATTACGGGAACTGATAATCAGGCCTATAGCATAAGAAAAATGATTTTCAAATAAAAAATGTTTATTGATCTAAGCAATTTGAAGCATCATGAATAAAGATTTCAGTAATCTAGGAAGTTGCCAATTAGATACACATATAGAATAAAGGAATAGAATGGAAATATATTTGTTTGAAATTAAATTGCTGTTTTTGCTGAAAGAAAATGAAAACACTTTGCTTATGAATTCATTCTGTCTAATTTTTTAAAAATGTAATGGGTAAAATAGATTACTGTATTTTTCCTTTTATGTTCACAGTATAAAAGTCATATGTTGTTACATTCTGAATTTCATTAAATATTCATGTTATCTTGAATAATCATGATATGTATATTTTAGCAATTGACTCATTCATCTTTTTCTTTACAGTATATCTCCTGAACAGTACCTATTATTAATTCCTGTATGTACAGACAAAAGTGACTACTCAGTCATTTTTCAGCACAAAGTCAGAAATAGTATTACACAGAGGCTTTACCTAGGAAATCTCTTTTTTTTTTGAATAAATCTAGTATTTCGCTTAAATACTTTTGATATTTAATTTCTTGTCCTCACTTTTTAAAAACTAATTTTGGAAAATATTTAGATATTCTTGTATATACTATTTGCTTCACTGTTTGTCTAATATGTGAAATAGGTGGCAGAGATCAATAGTGCGGTAGATACAAAGGTGTGCTGCTCAGACCCCATCATTGATATTAGGCAATGTTAGGTGAAGAACACAGTCCCTGCCATGTGCTCCAGTTGTTACAACTTACACTAGCAATGGATTGGGATGGTATAGTGGTAGAAGGGGATGTCTTAGCAGGCTGGTTGGCATTTGAGATGTATGGAAGAAATTATACTTACGAGGATAACAGGATCTGATGGCTATTGCTAAAGCCATTCTTGTGCAGCAGAAAGATAATGAACAGTTGAAGACAACAATAGGCAAATAAAAGGTGTGAAAGCCAGAGGGGTCTCTGGTACATAACAAAAAAGCTGTCATCTCTTGGAGCAGGAGGATTGAAAAAATTGGGGACCAAGTCTGGGACTTAATAGTCTGAATGGGTAAACTTCAAAGGCAGTTGCCAACTGAGACAGGTCTATTACGCCAAGATCAGAGACTGCTTGGGAAACTAGGAACCCTGAGAAGTGAGATGAAGATATCTGAGTGGATGTTCTGAAGATTTTTACTCCCCAAACTCCTGACTTTCTGAGCCTACAGTCATTGCACATGCTTCCTTGTTAAGGGCAGGGATTCTCCACCTTATCTCCAAGTAGGAAGACAATGCACAGGCTTCCTTCACCAGGCAGCATGTGTCCCCTCAGGACCTCCCAGTCTAACACTAGGCCTAAAATTAGAATTAAGCAAAACTCAGCTGGGGAGGTACTAGACCTGAAGAGGGAAGTAAGACTGTACCCTAAAGGAGCTAGATATTAGCCACATGTGCTGGCAAGAGGTGAAGAAGTATGCTTGGGACTGGAGTCTGATCAAGAGGGCTGGAACATAAAATCAGGGGAGAATTTGATGTTAGACCCCCCAGATTGGGTTTTTGGACTGTAAATTAAGAGCTTTCTTGAGTTAAAGGGTGTAACCCTGGCGAGGATCACAGGAGATGGGGTGAATTCACTATGAGGATGGTTTCTTGAAGCATGAAAAAAGTAACTACTCGCCCCAAGCAAAGTTGAAATGCCAGGATTGATGTGTCAGGTGGGGGAGGAAGGGATTAAAAGGTTAAGGGATGTTGTCTGACTCTTGATTCTACTTGGAATTAAGGTTGTCTTTCCTTTTGCTGCTTCCTAGCTGTCATGTTTTTTTTTTTTCTTTCTTTCTTTTGCCTCTCTACCTTCTTTGACTCTTCCTCCTGCTTTGTGGAAGAAATGTAGATCTCCTTATATAGATAGTGGTGAGGGTGGTGAACACATAAATATGTGACTATACAGGGAACCATTGATTGTTTACTTAGGATGAAATGTATGGGGTATGAACAAAACAATCTTAAAAAAAAAATGGGCTGATGAAGAAAACTTGAAGGCAATATACTGAGTAAAATAAGCCATACACATAAAGACAAATATTGCAGGGTCTCACTGATAGGAACTAATTATGATATGTAAACACATAGACATGAAATATAAGTTACCAAGATACAGAACGAGGCTAAAGAATGGGGGACGGTTGCTTAGTATGAGCAGAATGTTCAACTAAGTTGAACTTAAATGTTTGGAAATGAACAGAGTTGATGGTAGCATGTTGTGAGAATAACTTAACAGTGCTGAATGGTGCATGAATGTGGTGGAAAGGGGAAGCTCAGGGTCATGTATGTCACCAGAAGGAAAGCTGGAGGTTAAAAGATGGGGATGTATAAAACAGTGAACCTTGTGGTGGGCAATGTCCAAGATTAACTGTACAAATATTAGAAATCTCTTCCATGAACCGGAACAAATGTATGCCACTACAACTAGAAGTTAATAATAGAGGGGCATGTAGGAAAAAATATATACCTATTGCAAACTATATACTACGGTTGGTAGTATTCCAACGTTCTTTCATAAACAGTAACAAATGTACTATACCAATACTACGAGTCAGCAATGGAGGGGGGGTGCTTAGGGATATGGGAGGATTTCAGTTTCCTTTTTTTTTTTTTTTTTTGTCTTTATTTCTTTTTCTGGAGTAATGAAAATATTCTAAAAATTGAACAAAAATTAATTGTGATGTATGCACAGCTGTATGATGGTACTGGGGCAATTGATTGTACACTTTGGATCTTTGGATAATTATATGGTATTTGAACAATCACAATAAAAAAAGAAAAATATTGAGGGAAGTGGATATGCTGGAATGTATAGATGTAATTTGGCTGGAAGATCCATCAAGTGATTATATTCCACAAGAAGGCCCAGAGGACACCATTTAGCTGAAAGGCCATAAGATAGGTGCTGAAGACAGGAGCGTGAGTATCACTAAAAAGTTTAGAGGTAGCTCTATAGGCCAGGGCTGCCAGTAGGAGAAGCCTAATACATATCTTAGCTTGCTGATGGCAATGGAAATAAGACCCCCAAAAAATAAAAGCCAAATGCTGCTATCTAACTGCCAAAGTCAGGGGTGACAAAATAATGAGTACAAGTGGGAGTGGTAGCCAAGGGAGACCTGATTTGCAGAGAATTATGAAGAATGTTAATGGACTACAGCACTCTTAGGGGCAAAATTATTAGGAAGTCAACAAGAGTACTATTCTGCTTATACCATTAGACAAAGAATGGATAACATGGAGGTTGATGATGGTCACCCCAATAAAAGTCACCATCCCTCACTCAGTTTCTGGAACTGAGTCAGTTTTCAGACTCAGGCCCCACTGATTGAAGGTTCTGGGAGGAAGGACTCTGTAATATCACAGCATCTGTAATGATTCCCCTAGAGCTTCCCTGGGACCTGCAGCCATTTATTAGGGTAATTCTCTGGGAAAAGTGAATGCAAGATATTTCAAGGATGGTTGGGTACAAAGTTTGAATAACATTGATTTTTAGAGTCTCAAAATGTCATTGTGCCTCTCTGTTAGAGTGAGGGATGAATTGAGTAATAAAAGGGAGTCCTGACCAAATTTTGGCTTACAGTGATTCCACTGGGTTTGTGGATCCATCCAGTGTCCATTTCCCAGGCCCCCCAATTGTATATATAATTGGAATGGGCATATTGTGCAGTTGGTGCAACTCCCACAATTGGGGATTGTAGGATAAGAGCTATCATCCCAGCCAAGATAATTAAAAAATATTATTATAGCCTGGAGTGATGGCAGGAGATCTAAAGGATGCAAGGATAGAGGTGCCATCACATCCTATATTAATTCACCAATCTGTCCCCTGCAGAAATTGGATGGAGCCTGAAAAATAACTAAAGAAAATTATAAGCTCAACCAAGTAGTAGCACGGATCACAACAACTATGCTGGATTTAGTGTCTTTATTAGAGCAGATAAACATGATCCCAAGTATAGGGAATGTAACTTTGGGTCTTGCAAATGCATTCTCTCTCCCAATCAAAAAAGGGGATCAGAAACAGTTTGCATTCACATGGAATGGACAGCAATATACATTTATTGTTTTGTGCTCCAACTCTGTTAACTCTACCAGCTTATCCTAAAGAATGTGAATGTTTATGTCTATGAGGTGTTGATGAGGCAAATGAGCAAGAAGTGGCTAAAACACTGAGGCCTTTGTAAGACATGTGTTCCAGAGGGTAGAAGAGAAACTTTATGGACTTTCAGGAACCTGCTGCATCCATAAAATTTTTAGGGATCCAATGGTCAGAGGCATACTGGTGCATCACCTCAAAAGAAGACAAATTCCTACCATGAAGACAGAATCACATGCCTGATGAACCTCCTTGGGTTCTGCAGGCAGCAAAATTCCAACCAAGGATAGTGCTCTGGCCCATATGCTGGTTGATGAGGGGGGCCCACAGCAGGAAAGGCTTGAAAAGCTCTGCAGCAAGTCCACACTTCAGAGGCAGCAGTTCTGCTCCTTGAGCCATAGGTAGATGATCTGGTGTTGGAATGGTGGGAAAAGGTGCTGTGTGGCGTTTGCATGCTATCTGCCTTAGGGACTGAAACACTTTTTGAAAAACAGCTCCTGGCATGCTACTAGATCATGGACATCAAATGACTATGTGACCAGAACTACCCATCCTAAGTTGGGTTCTGTCATCCCACCAAATCACCTGAGAAAGTGGTTCATTAGGGATTAAGGATGAGCAGGACCAAAGGGCATAAGCAAGCTGCATAAGTAGATAGCTCAGACCCCCATGACATCCACTTCTGTTGTACTGGTGCCTCTCTGCTCACATCTTTGATTGAATGGCAGAATGAAACTGAAAGGGCAACTTGATTTATGAATGAGTTGACTCTGTATATAGGTACAAGTAAAAAGGCCACTTAGGTGGCCTTGAAAGACAGTGGTGGGAAAATCCCCCCACTTGACTGAGCTTTGGGGAGTTCACTTGGTCACCTTTGTATGGATAGAGGAGTGGATTGAGGTTACAATGTATCTGGACTCATGGGCAGTGGCTAATGGCTTGGCTGGCTGGCCAGGACCTGGAACATAGATTGGAAAGTTGGAGACACAGGAATATCTGTTGGAGAGGCATATGGTTAGACATGGGAGGGAGCACAGAGTATGAAGATTTTTGTATCACAGGTTAACATCTGCAACAGAACATCCAACAGAGCATTCATTACAGAAAAAGTACCAAACATCCAAGAGGATGAAATGACAGACAATTGAGGTCAGCAGCGTGTCACTGGCCATGCCATTGCTGACACATGAGCACATAAATGAAGTTGCCATGGAGCAGAAACTGAGACTACTCCTAGGCCAAACAACATGGATTCCAACTTACCACGGCCAGTCTAGTTGCTACCACTGCCAAATGTTAAACCTTCCAGCAACAAAGATAAATGCTGAGCCCCTGATATGGCATCATTACTTAAGGAGAAAGACGAAGCCAGCCATCCTAGAAAGGTCAGTGATGTATTCTCAGTAAAATTGACACATATTCTACTCTGTTTTTATATTCTTTTTTTTTTTTTCAATTGGAAATTGCTTTATCTTTATTTAGGTCTTATGGAGAAAATGAAATTTGGTCACATATAATCTCAAAAAAAAAAAAATCAGTTTTACAAAATCCTAAATAGATAGGACCAAATAATCAGAGAAATAATTTTTATGTAAAAACTGACCAAATTTTATAAAAAATCTAACATATGATACAATTAAAATTGTATAATGACAACTTGGGGTCATAACTTTCCAAACATTTGACAGTTGTAGTTGTCCTAACAGGTGTCAAAGTACTTGCTCTTATGTTGCTTGGGTCCAAAATTGTAGAGCTGCATCAGTAGTGGTAAACTACCTAATCTTTTGCCAATGTTAGTTTAGATTGTTACCATCAGGAGAAATATACATGATGTGCAGTTCTATTCTAAAAGATATACAAAAGAATATTTTTTGTGAACATATCACAATATCAAATAAACGTTTTATAAGAGAAAAATATGAAGGAACAAAAAAGGCTGAAACAGCTATCACAAAGAGTCTCAAAACATTACCTATTCCTAAAGTGTCTCCCTCATAACTGCATTAGAGGGGTAAAAGATGAGGTTACAGGGTTGATGCTAAAATGAAAGGAATCTGAGTATTGTATTCATTTCTTATTTTACACAACACTTACTCTTTACAAAAATGGTTATAGTCATGCCCATTAAACAGTAACCATGGCATCTGAAAGCAACCACTCTTTGTAATTTAAAAAGGCCTTTTAAAAAATTGTAATACAAAGATCTGTTCTCCTTTATAATACAAAGTCCTCCACTGTGCATTATAACATTAAGGCTTGCTTTTCATACGAAGACCAAGTGTTTGGGAGTTATGAACCACTGGATTTAACAAACATAATTTTATAATTACTTTTTGCATCTTTTTTTGTTTTGGGGAGCCTCCACTTCATCAGGGATTTCAGTATGGGATAGCCTTTCCTTCCTGCAGGGCCTCCTCCAGCATTGGTAACTGAGGGCTATGGAATGTTTGATTTACTGTCATGGTATTCCACTTTTTCACTCTGGGGGATCTTCTTTATAGGCAAAGAGTTGCAGGAACAGGCCTGTGACCATGGGATTCACTGGTTGTATCACATACTACACCACTTGGACATTTTCAGTCTGATGAATTGTTGCATTAGTGTGCACAGCTGAAGCACCATTCAAAGTCAATAATCTTAAAGGTTTTTCATACTGTCCTTCAAGTCACAGATATGCACAGAATCAAAGATATTTTTATTCTATCAAGCTCCCAATAGGAAGAATCCATGTTGATTAATGGTGGAAGCAGGAGTTGCCATCTCTCCCAATGATTAACAAGGGGCATTTTGCTACCATCTGCAACTCTGTATTCTGCATGATTAGAATTCTATGTTCTCAAAGGGGGCACACTTTCTTCAAGGGACCCAAAATGAACTCTACTGAATTATAAGGTATGTCTGCAAACTTAGCATTTTTGGCTTTTTATGTACAGGTCCAAGCAGGCAAGAAGAGATATCAGCCATACCAGAGATAATTGACTCTTTTCGTTGGGGAAAGTAGGGCTGTGTTTTTTTTGGTGGGGATAGGGAGGAATACGAGTGGAATCCAGATGATCCAGTTGTGCTTTCTTGGTGCACTTTTTCCCACCTGTGGCTGTAAATGGGCAGGGCCAGCAACTCCAGCCTGTGAAGGGCATGGTGACTGGATTCCTGGAAGATGAAGGGCATGCCACCCCATAAGCCACCAAGGCCAATAAAGGTGGCAGCTGTCAGGTAGCTTCAGGGTCTGCGTCAACTCCAGAGAGCTGCCTTGGATGAAATCAGTCCTATCCCTGGGAAAAAACTCCATCTGTTGACTGAGTGTTTTAGTGATTTTGACTCAACATGGCCCAATTATGAAAAAGAGCTATTAAGTTGGTATCTCTATAGCTGACACTTAATAATATGGGGTAAATGTACTTTCCTCCTCTGTATTTTTGGTCATGGTTTGGTAAACTCTATGCTGGAATATTGTAATTATATTCATGAGGGTGACCTGTACAAGTCACCTAAAAGCTTCTGCTCATGCAGAATGTATTAGTCCATTTCAGAAAGTGAACAGATCATGTATCAGGCACACCTGTGCTTTACAGATGACCCAGGTTACTTATTTACCTAATGGGAATAATTCAAAGGATAAAACAATATATTAAACTCTAAACTTATTTTGTGGAATCAGATGTAGTACAATGATAAATTAGACAAATTTTAATATCCTCAGTAGGGAATCAGAATCAAAACACAATGTATATAGAAGGCTGGGTGCTTTGTTTTCTTTTTTTTTCTATTTTTTTTATTAGAGAAGTTGTGGGTTTATAAAACAATCATGCATAAAATACAGCATATCCATATACCAACCTATTATTAACACCTTGCATCGGTATAGAACATTTGTAACAATTGACGATAGCATATTTTTAAAATTATACTATTAACTATAGTCCACAGATTAAATTAGGGTTCACTACTTGTGTAGTGTAGAGTCATGGATTTTAAAAAAATGTTACTCTGTTATGATATATATAATCTAACGTTTCCCCCTTTTAATCATATTCAGATATATATTTCAGTGCTGTTAATTACATCCAAAATTACATCACCACTACCCATTCACAAAACATTTCCATCATTCCAAATAGGACCCTGAACATTTTAAGCTCTAACCTCTCATTCCTTGTCCTTACCTCATCCCCTAGTAATCTTTATTCTAGACTGACTCTATAAGATTCAAAACAGTGAGATTATACAGTATGTGTCCTTTTGTGCCTGCCTGGCTTATTTCACTTAGTATGATGTCTTCAAGGTTCATCCATGTTGTCACATGTATCAGTTCTTCATTTCTTTTTACAGCTGAATAATATTTCATTATATGGATATACCACATTTTATTTCTCCAGTCATCAGTTGATGGACATGTGGGATGCTTCCATCTTTTGGCAATTGTGAATAATGCCACTATGAACATTGGTGTGCAAATATCTGTTACAGTCCCTGCTTTCAATTCTTTTGGGTATATACATAGTAGTGGAATTGCCAAGTCAGATGGTAGTTCTATATTTAGCTTTCTGAGGAACTTCCAAACTATCTTCCAAAGTGGATGCACTATTTTACATTGCCACAGGAATGAATTAATTGTTCCTATTTCTCCACATCCTCTCCAACACTTATTTTCTGTATTTTTAATAGCAGCCATTATAATGTGTGTGAAATGGTATCTCATGGTGGTTTTGCTTTTCATTTCCCTGATAGGTAATGATGTTGAGTATCTTTCCATGTGCTTTCTGGCCATTTGTTTGTCTTCTTTGGATAGTAAACCTTTATCACATATGTGGTTTCCAAATATTTTCTCCCATTGTATAGATTGTTGTTCTACTTTCATGATAAAGTCCATTAAGGAAAAAAATGTTTTTTTATTTTTATTTTGATGAGGTCCCATTTAGCTATTTTTTCACTTGTGCTTTAGGTGCAAAGTCTAAGAAACCATTGCAGGAGTTTGATAGTTTTAGCTGTTATACTTAGGTCTTTGATCCATTTTGAGTTGATTTTTGCATATAGTGTGAGGTAGGGGTCCTCTTCCCCCTCCTCCTCCTCCTTTTTTTCCTTGCAAATGGATATCCAGTTTTCCCAGCACCATTTGTTGAACTATTCTTTCCCAATTGAGTGGCCTCTGCCCTTGTCAAAAATCAGTTGACCATAAATATGAGGGTTGATTTCTGAGCTCTCAATTCTATTCCTTTGGTCTGTATGTCTTCCTTGTGCCAGTAGCATATTGTTTTAATTATAATGGCTTTGTAATAAGTTTTAAGATTCAGAAGTGTGAGTCCTCCAACTTCATTCTCCTTTTTCAAGATGGCTTTAGCTGTTCAGGGCCCCTTAATTTTCCATATAAATTTTTTTAAATGCAATTTTATTGATATATATTCACATACCATATAATCCATCCAAAGTATACAATCAGTGGCTCACAATATCATCATATAGTTGTGCATTCATTGCCACAATCAATTTTTGAGCATTTTCATTACTCCAAAATAAGGAAAAAATAAAAATTAAAAAGAACACCCAAAACATCTCATACCCCTTCTCACCCCCCCCATTATTTATATATTTTGTGTCTTTATTTTATTACTCATCTGCCCATACACTGGATAAAGGGAATGTCTGTCACAAGGTTTTTACAATCACATGGTCCCATGATAAAAGCTATATAGTTATATGATCATCACCAAGAACCAAGTCTACTGGATTATAGTTCAACAGATTCAGGTATTACCTTCTAGCTACTCTAATAAACTAGAAACAAAAAAGGAATATCTATATAATGCATAAGAATAATCTCTAGAATGACATCTCAAATCTATTTGAAATCTCTTAGCCATGGAAACTATTTTGTTTCATTTCTTTTCCAATTTTTGTCAAGAAGGCATTCTCAATCGCATGATGCCAGGGCCAGGCTTAGCTCCATGAGTCATGTCCCCCATTGACAGAGACTTACACCCCTTGGTGTCATGTCCCACCTAGTGGAGTAGGTAATGAGTTTATTGCAGAATTGGCTGGGAGAGAGAGACCATGTCTGAGCAACAAAAAAGATTCTCTGGGGGTGACTCTTAGGCATAATTATAAGTAAGCTTAGCTTCTCCTTTGCAGCAATAAGTTTTGTAAGGACAAGTCCCGAGATTAATGGTTTGACTTATTAAATTGTGAGTCCCTAATGCTTGCTAGACGATTAGAAATTCCCCAGGTGGGGAATTTTAATATTTCCACATTTTCCCCCAGTCTCTCAAGGGGACTTTGCAAGTACTTTTTTATTTTCTGCTCAAAATAATCTGGGATGTATCAGGGTATTACATTAACCTGTACAGAAGAATAAGATCTCATTTCCTATTCTAGGTTTCATGTAATGATGTTGTTTAAATACACTGATGATACAGGTATAATTAGATAGTATCTACAGAGAATATAAATTTTGTACCAAATAAACATCTCTTAAAGAAGAGTTAAAACTCAGGAATGGATGTAACTGCTGTAAGAGCTTACAATCTAGGAACATTTACAATAAGCCTTATTTAACATTCTGTACTATTGCATCACTGATTGCACAATCTTTTTTCTTTTTATATCCCCTGATAACCTATGCTCTTGAATTCAATTCTCAGCATTTACTCATTATAATCAATTTATAATAGTGAGGCCTTACAATATTTGTACTTTTGTTTCTGGCTTATTTCACTGAACATAATGTCCTCAAGGTTCATTCATCTAGTTGCATGCCTCATAACTTCATTCCTTCTTGCAGGCACTCAATATTCCATTGTATGTATACAACACAGTTCACCCTTCCGTTCACCCCAGGCCACCTCCATCCATTGCAAATTGTGAATACTTCCACCATAATCACCAGTGTGCAAATGCCTATTCGTGTCCCTGCTTTTAGTTCTTTCAAATGTATACCAAATAATGGGGTTGCCAGATCATATGGCAACCCTATACTTACTCTCTTATGGAACCACCACACTACCCTCCAGAGGGGCTGCACTTTTCTACTTCCCTACCAAGAGTGAATAGGTAAATCTCTCTTTCCACATCTTCTCCAGCACTCGTATCTGTCTATTTTTTAAACACTTTTATTCACACACCATACAATCCATCTTAAGTGAACAATCAATAGCTCCTGGTATAATCACTTGGTTATGCATTCACCACCATAATATATATGAGAACATTTCCATTTCTTCCACAATGAATAAAGAAGAGAAAAAAATAAAGAATAAAAAAATTAAAAGAGAGAAACACTACCACCACCACCACAAGAATCCCATACTCCTTCATTATATCCCCCTCTACTGACATTTAGTTTTGGTATATTGCCTTTGTTACAATTGATGGAAGAATATTACAATGTTACTGTTAACTGTAGACCCTAGTTTGCATTGCTTATATTTTTTCCATGTAACTTCCCATTTTCAACACCTTGCAATGTTGACATTCACTTGTCCTCCCTCATGTAAAAACTTTCTTACATTTCTACATTACTCACCATCATTGTCCACTCTAGGTTTTGCTAAGTTTTACTGACCCAGTTTTTATCCTCTGCCTTTCATTCTGCTGTTATACATGCCTCTAGCCTTCTTCTTTCAACCATACTCACACTCAGCTTTGTTAATACTCACAATAACGTGCTACCATCACATACTATTGAGCTATCTGTTTCTGGATCTTTGCAATCAATTTCCACAAATTTTGATTGACTTTTCCATTTCTGCAAAGAAGGTTGTTGGAATGTTGATCCAGATTGCATTGAATCTATAAATTGCTTTGGGTATGATTGATATCTTAAAAATATTTAGTCTTCCAATCCATGAACACAGAAAGTTCTTCCATTTATTTAGGTCTTTGATTTTTTTTTAGGAAAGTTTTGTTGTTTCTGTGTATAAGTCCTTTACACCTATGGTTAGATTTACTCCTAGATATTTGATTCTTTTAGTTGTTATTGTGAATGGATTTTTTTGTTTGTTTGTTTCTTCTTGTGATTGTTCATTGCTTGTGTATATAAACACTAATGATTTTTGGGTGTTGATCTTGTACTCTGCCACTTTGCTGAATTCATTTACTAGCTGGTGTTCTAGTTTGCTAATGCTGCTGGAATGCAAAAATTCTAAAAATTTTTTTCTTTGCTAATGCTGCTGGAATGCAAAACACCAGAAATGGATTGGCTTTTATAAAAGGGGGTTTATTTGGTTACACAGTTACCGTCTTAAGGCCATAAAGTGTCCAAGGTAATGCATTAACAATTGGGTGCCTTCACTGGAGGATGGCCAAATAATACAGAAATTATTTCTGTATATAGAATAATTTCATCTGAAAATAGAGAAGTTTACTTCTTGCTTTCCAATTTGGATGTCTTTCATTTCTTTTCTTGCCTAATGCTCTGTCAAGAACTTCCAGTACAATTTGAATAATATTGATGAGAGCTGTTATCCTTGTCTTGTTCCTGATCTTAGAGGGAATGCTTGCAGTGTTTTACCATTAAGTAGGACATTATCTGTGGGCTTTTCATACATGCCCTTTATCATGTTGAGGAAGCTTTCTTCTCTTCCTAGTGTTCTAAGTGTTTTTATCAAGAAGGGTGCTGAATTTTGGCAAACGCCTTTTCTGCGTCAATTGAGATAACCATGTGATTTTTTCCTTCATTGTGTTAATGTGGTACATTATACTTATTCTTTTTTTTCATTTTGAACCAAACTTGCATTCCAAGGATAAATCCAACTTGATTATGATGTGTAATTCTTTTAATATGCTGTTGTATTTGGTTTGCTATTATTGTGATGAGGATTATTTGCATCTATACTCATAAGAGATATTGGTCTGTAGTTTCCTTTTCTTGTAGAATTCTTACCTGATGTTCTAGTTTGCTAATGCTGCTGGAATGCAAAACACCAGAAATGGATTGGCTTTTATAAAAGGGGGTTTATCTGGTTACACAGTTACAGTCTTAAGGCCATGAAGTGTCCAAGGTAATGCATTAACAATTGGGTGCCTTCACTGGAGGATGGCCAATGGTGTTTGGAAAACCTCTATTAGCTGGGAAGGCATGTGGCTGGCATCTGCTCTGGAGTTCTGACTTCAAAGTGGCTTTCTCCCAGGATGTTCCTCTCTAGTCTTCAGCTTCTCTTCAAAATGTCACTCTCAGTTGCTTTTAGGGCATTTGTCTTCTCTTGGTTTCTCCAGAACAAAAGTCTGCTTTCAAAGGGTGTCTCCAAAATGTCTCTGAAAACTGCAGTTCCTCTCTCAGCTCCTGTGCATTCTTCAAAGTGTCCCTCTTGGCTGTAGCAAGCTTGCTCCTTCTGTCTGAGCTTATAAAGTGCTCTAGTAAACTAATCACGGCCCACACTGAATGGGTGGGGCCATGCCTCCGTGGAAATTGTATCATCAAAGTTATCACCTACAGTTGGGTGGGTCACATCTCCATGGAAACACTCAAAGGATTCCAATCTAATCAGCACTAAAATGTCTGCCCCACAAGATTGCATCAAAGAATATGGCTTTTTTTGGGGGACATAATACATTCAAACCAGCATACCTGGCTTTGTTTTGAGGGAGATATTGGCCTTGTAGAATGAATTAGGGTGTGTTCCCTCATCTTCAATTTTTTGGAAGAGTTTGAGCAGAGCTGGAGTTAAGTCTTCTTGAAATGTTTGGAAGAATTCCCCTGTAAAGCTATCTGGTCCTGGGCTTTTCTTTGTTGGAAGCTTTTTGATTACTAATTCAATCTCTTTAGTAGTAATTGACTGGTTGAGGTCTTCTATTTTTCCCTGAGTCAGTGTAAGTAGTGTATGTTTTACTAACAATTTGCCTATTTCATCTAGGTTATATGATTTATTGGCATACAGTTGCTCATAGCATCCTCTTAAAGTCCTTTTTATTTCAGCAGAGTTGGTAGTAATGTCCCCCTTTTCATTTCTAATTTTCATTAATTGTATCCTCTCTCTTTTTTTCTTTGTCAGTCTAGCTAAAGGTTTGCCAATTTTTAAAATATTTTCAAAGAACCAACTTTTGGTTTTGTTGATTGTCTCCATTTTTACTTCTATTTCATTTGTCTCCACTCTAATCTTTGTTATTTCCTTCCTTCTGCTTGCTTTGGGTTTAGTTTGCTTATTTTTCTAGTGCTTCCAGTTTGTAAGTTTGTAAATTTCCCTCTCAGCACTGCTTTTGCTGCATCCCAAAAGTTTTGGCATGTTGTATTTTAGTTTTCATTTGCCTGAAGACATTTCCTAACTTGGCGTGTGATTTCCTCTTTACCCCATTTTTTTTAGGAGTATATTTAATTTCCATGTATTTGTGAGTTTTCCATTCCTTCCTCTGTTATTGATTTGTAGCTTCATTTCACTGGTTGGAGAACATATATTGTGTGATTTCAGTATTTTTAAATTTATTGAGATTTGTTTTGTGACCTAACGTATAGTCTATTCTAGAAAATGATCCATGTGCACTTGAGAAGAATGTGTATTCTGTTTTTGTAGGGTGTAGTGTTCTGTATATGTCTAGAGGTTTAGTTGGTTCAGAGTATCATTCTAGTCTTGTATTTCCTTATTGATCTTCTGACTAGATATCTTATCCATTATTGAAAATGGTGTATTAAAATCTTATTATTAATGTAGAACTGTCAATTTCTCCCTTCAAATCTGTCAATATTTGCTTTATATATTTTTGGGCTCTGCTGTTAGGTGCATATATATTTATAACTGTTACATCTTCTTGCTGAATTGTCCCATTATCAGCATATAATGACTGTTCCTCATAACTGTTTTTGATTTAAAATCTGTCTTATCTGTCTTATCTGACAACTCTCTTTTGGTTCCTGTTCACATGGTATAGTTTCTTCCTTCTGTTCACTTTCAACCTACCTGTATCTTTGAATTTTTAAGGCAGTTTTTTTGCAGATGGCATATAGTTGGGTCATGCTTTTTTATTCATTCTTTCAGTCTTTGCCTTTTGACTGAAGAGTTTAATCCATTTACATTTAAAGTCACTAGTAATAATTCAGGACTGTCTTCTGCCTTTGTATGTCATATACCTTTTTTTTTTTTGTCCCTCAATTCTTCCATTAATGCCTATTTTTATATTTATTTGATGTTTTTGTATTGTACCATATCAAGTGTCTTCTCTTTTATATCTGTATATATTTTTCATCTATTTTCTTTGAAGTTATCATGGGATTAAAATTTAATGTATTAAATATATAGCAATTATATTTGGTTTAATAACAATTTAAGTTCAGTAGCATGTATGTTTTTCCTATACCCATTTGTCCCCACACCTTTTTTTGTACTTGTTACCACTTGTATCTTTGTATATTGTATGTCCAAAATCATAGATATATCATTACTTTTTATGAGTTTTCATTTTAGCATGTATAGGAATTAAGAACTGGAGTTACATACCAAACAATACACTACAGTGATACTGGCATTTATAATTACCCAAATGGCTAAACTTTACCACAGGTCTTTATTTCTTTATGCCTTTTTGAAGCACTTTATAGTGTCCTTTCCTTTCAGTCTAAAGAACTCCCTTTAGCATGTTTGTAGGGAAGGTCCAGAGGTGATGAACTACCTCAAATTTTGTTTGTATGGGAATGTCTTAACCTTTCCCTCAGTTTTGAAAGCAATTCTCACCAGACATAAAATTCATGGTTGGCAGTTGTTTTCTTTCAGTAATTTAAGTATTTCAACCCATTGCCTTCTTGCCTCCATGGTTTCTGATAAGAGCATGGCAGTCAATCTAACTGGTACTCCCTTGTATATAACACATTACTTTTCTCTTACAGCTTTCAGAACTTGTTTTTTTCATTTGATAGTGTGATCAGTATATGACGGGGCATATTTTTCTTCATGTTTATCCTGTTTGGTGTTCTCTGGGCTACTTAGATGTGCATATTCATGTATTTTCCTAAGTTTGGGAATTTCTCTGCCATTATTTCTTTCAATATTCTTTCTGCCCTTTTCTTTCTTCCTTCTCCTGGGACTCCCACCCATAATGTGTCTATTGGTATGCTTGATGTTGTCCCAGAGGTATCTTAGGCTATTTTTGCTTTTTATATGCTTTTTTTCTTTCTGCTCCTCATCCTGACTCATTTCAAGTATCTTGTCTTTGAGTGCACTGATTCTTCTGCCATCTCTAATATGCTCTTAATACACTCATGGTCATTTTTCATTTCATTTATTGTGGTCTTCAACTCCAGTAGTTCTGTTTGGTTCCCTTTTAAATTTTCTATTTCTTTACTAAGATTATCATATGGCTCATTCATTGCTTTCTTGATATCCATTAGTTCTTTCTTGTATTTTCTTTCTCCTTGAGCATTTTTAAGATCATATTTTTAAAGGGTTTGTTTGGTATGTCCACATCCTGGTTTTCTTCATTGGTGTTTTCTGAATTTTTATCCTCTTTCTTTGGTTGGGCCATCAATTCCTGTTTCTTTGTCTTGTACTCTTTTTTGCACATATGAAATACACGTTTTGGTATTTTAAAATGTTAACTCTGGGATTTACTTACCGAAATGCCTATTTGTGATTTTGTAACCAGCTGGTGATAAGACAGAGGTTTTCTTTAGCTTCAGCCCTCCTGTCAGGGAGGTCTGCCCAAGGAAAATGCAGTGTGCAGGGTTTTCCCTGTCTTTCTGGACCTCTGTCTTGTCCTGAAAATTTGCTTGCTAGTTTTTTGGAGTTCTCTGATTTACAGGAGTATTTTATTTAAATGTAATCATACAATTTATACTCTGTATTTTTTTACTTTATAACTCAGCTTAATTTTATTTTTGAGATTGAAACTGTGTTGTGTGCAGCAGTTATTCATTCCCTTGTATAGCTGAGTAGTAGTCATTCATTTCCTTGTATAGCTGAGTGGCATTCAATTGCATGGATATACCATAATTTGTTTATCCATTCTCTTGTTGATGGATATTTGAGCTATTTCCAGTTTTGGGTTATTACAAGTAAAACTGCTATAAATATTTGTGTCAAGTTTTTGTATGAACATATGCTTTTATTTCTCTTGGGTAAAGTCTAGTTGTGGGAAGGCTGAATCATAGTAAGAAACTGCCAAATTGTTTTCAAAGCAGTGTATCATTTTACATCATCACCCAATTCCTCCTTATCCTCACCAACACTTGGTTTGGTCAGTCCTTGCCATTCTAATAGATGTGTTGTTAAATGTTATTAGGTAATAAACATTTAGAATTGCTATGGTGTTATGATGGATTGGACCCCCAGGAATATTCTTTCCTCTGAAATCCATTTCTTCTGATATTAATTTAGCAACACTAGCTTTCTTTTATTACTTTTTACACAGCTTGTCTGTTTCCAGCCTTTTGCTTTTAACTTATTTGTGTCTTTGTATTTAAATGGGTTTTGTCTATGCAGCATATAATTGGATCTTGCTTTTTCATATAGTCTAACAATTGCTGCCTTTTAATTGGAGTGTTTAGGTCATTTGCATTTAATGTAATTATCATATGGTTTGGTTTATATCTATCATCCTGCTATTGTTTTCTCTAATTGTCCCATCTGTTCTTTGTTTCATTTCCCCTCTTTTACTGACTTCTTTTGGAATGATTGAATAGTTTTGATGATTTTATATTATATCCTTTGTTGACTTATTAGCTGTAACTTGATATGTTATTTTAGTGATAGATTCAGAGTTTATAGTATACATCTTTAATTTACCACAATCTACATCTTCATGTATAGTATAAGAACCTTACAACAGTATACAGACATTTCTTTCTTCTCAATTTTTGTGTTATTGTCATGAATTTTCCTTTTACATATGTTATAATGCCCATAATATCTTAAATACTCTGGTTGTAAGCCTACCCAAACTGAGTTCTTTCTCCTCAACTCAGGTAGTCTGCTAGGTTTGATGTGGGCACCCCCTACTTATACTGTTTTCCATCCGTATAATATAAATAATTCTTACTACTGTTACATTTATTTGATATTTATATTTTTTAAATGTATATTTATTGAAGTTTTAATTTAAGTATAACTTTTTACTTCTCAAGAGGAGCTACTGCAACCGGTGATCCTTGATTTTGCTATTGCAACTGGTGATCCTTGATTTTATTCTTAATTTTTAAAAGGTATATTTCCATATTCAGAAAATAAAAGTCCTAAGGATAACTTGGTGAAAATCCTGTAGTTTTGATGAATCTGTTGGAGAGGATATTATTTTTATTAATTTACATACCCTAAACAAGTTAAGTGTGTTAATGTTCCATGGTGACTGAGAGGAAGGTATAAATAGAAAGCACAGTACTCTTCAGATCCTTAGCAGATTTAAAAAGTTATAAAGACCCTTAAATGTCATCTAGTTTAAGTGTCATCACTGAGTTGTTTTCTCTGACATTTAAAAACTGTGCTTTTTAGAACTACATAGTTGTCTCTGTATCTTAACAAGAAATGAATATTATTATCCATAACAAACTCTTTTTTCTTGAGGTTTAAATAGATAAATTATGAGGTTGTTACCTACAGACAGATTTTTGGATTTTTTTTTTTTTTTTGGCAGGATTAAAAATATCTTAGCATGGCAGACAGAATAATTGCCCCTCAAAGATGTCCACATCCTAATCCCTGGAAACTGAATATGTTGAGTTACATGGCAAAGGGGAATTAAGGTAGCAGGTTGAATTAAATTTGCTAATAAACTTACCTTAAGATAGGGAAGTTATCTGGATAGTCCTGATATAATCATAAGGTTCTTTTAGAGTAGAAGAGGGAGGAAGAAGAGAAGGTCAAGGTGATGCAGTTGAGAAGGACTCAAGCTGCCATTGCTGGCTTTGAAACTAGAGGAAGGAAGCCATGAGTTAAGAAATATGGAGCAGGCTCTAGAAGCTGGAGAAAGTAAGGAAATTGATTTTCTCTTAGCTCCTCCAGAAAGGAACACAAGCCTGCCAACGCATTGATTTTATTCCAGTGAAACCTATGTCAGACTTCTAAACCACAGAACTGAAAGATGATAAATTTGTATTGTTATAAGCCACTAACTAGACAGAAATTTGTTATAGCAGCAATAGGATGCTAATACACTTATTTTTCTTCAAAACCTCAAACAAAGGTGTAAACACTTTTGCCTGTTATATGTGATTATAGGATCAAATGCTTTTACATAAAATAGTTATTTATTTCCAAACAAAATTTAAATGTTCCCAGAATTTACTGTGAGCATGTATTAGCTAACCCATAGGTTAAGTGCAGCAATTTCAAGCAATAGAATTCCTCAAAGAAAGGAAGTAGAGGGTGGAAAACACAAAGTCACCTACAACATTAGAATTTAGCACATTGTCCAAAAATGTTACACTAACAAGGAAATTTAAAACTGATCCATGAAACTCTATAATCTCTGGGATACTAGCCCTAGAATGCTATTAAATTTAAAGCTAAAGGTACCAAACAGTCTCAGGGCTGTTAAAGGTCAAAACTATATCAACTATTGCTCCCCTTGTGTGTCAAAACAGTATTTAGACACTTTTTGGCATCCAGAGTTCTTTATTAAATGCTACATAAACCTATAAGCTATATGTAGACCAACAAGGACTAACACATTAATGAAACCTCAAAACAATCTCATTCTAAACAATGGAAAAGTAAGATTTCATTGCAATACAACTTCCCTGGATTAGATATATATGTTGAGAATTTCACACTGAGTTAGTTTAAGGAAACGTAAGGAAGGAGAAGAAAGGCTCTGTCATTGTTTTTCATCCTTGAGTGCTTGCACAGCCCTGAGAATGCAATTGTGACTCCAGGTGTCCATGGATGTACCAATTAGAGGGTGTAGCTCTTTTCTGAGCAAAATCTTTGGGCTACACACAGGTATAAAAGTTAGAGTAAAAACAGCAGTAGATTCTCTAAGCAGCTCATGCAACTGTAAAGCAAAAATTAATTTTTACATAGTTAATGCAAGGAAATGACTACCAACAGTAGAATCACCATTATAAATATGTAGGGTAGACACACATACATACATACACACATATAGATATTGGCATTTTAAAGTTTGAGGTTTACATGGTGCTGTTTAACATCTCTATAAGATTTTGCATGGATGAACCTTGAAGACAGAAAGCTGAGTGAAATAAGCCAGACACAAAAAGATAGATATTGTATGTTACCACTAATGTGAACCCCATGAAAAATATAATATGAGTGTCTTGTATTTTAGAAGGTAGGGAGCTAGAGACAGACAGCAACTAGTGAAGGGGGAAAGATAATCTAATAAGAACAGATAAGATATTGAGGGTAATCTTAACGATATGGGAATGCTCAGTAATGACTATGGTTTGTTAGTTTTTTTGGAGTATGGTAGGAACATGTTGGAAGCAATGTAGTTATTTTAGGTTATTTGTTTTTTTTCTTATTCCTTTGTTTTGTTTTGTTTGAAATGTTTTTTTTTTTAATTTTTTTTGATAATTAAAGTGTAAAAAATGATTTTACATATTTTATCCATCTTACCTAGCTTTCTTTCTATAGTCTATCCATCATCTTTCCATCTATCAGTCATATATCTAGCTATCTAATTTGTTTATCTAATTTCTTGATATCTATCTATATCTATCATATATCTAATTTATCAATTTCTTTATATCTATTTCTCTATCTTTAGATATCTATCTATCATCTGCCTAATCTGTCATCTGTCGATGATTCTCAAGATTCCTTATTATACAAATTTAGCATAAAGGTCTGTCTTAGTTTGCCAGGGCTGCTGTAACAAAATACCATAGACTAGTTGGCTTAAAACTACATAATTTATTGTCTTATAGTTCTGGAGGCTAGAAGTCCAAAATCAAGGTGTTGGCAGGGCCATACTTCTTCTTAAAGTGGGCATTCCTTTCCATGCCTCTCCCCTGGCTTTGGGTGGGAGTCTGTCAATCCATGACATTTCTTAGCTTGTTGTGGCAAAATTCAATGTCTGCCACATGGCCATAACTCTCTCTGTCTCTGTCTCTATGTGTCCAAACTTCCTCTCCTTATAAGGACACCAATCATATTGGATTACAGCCCACCCTACTCCCATTTGGCCTCAACCTAACTAATAATTTCTTCAAAGATCCTTTTTACAAATAAGTTGACATTCACAGGACTGGAGATTAGGACTTGAACATATAAAATTTGGAGGGGGAACCAATCCAATATATATAACATTTATTTACTCAAATCTTAGCTATCAAATTTTATTTAGTCTCTAAGACAAGAAATCAATGTTAAAATGCACTCACACACAAGGGAAGCAATAGTCAATATAGTTTTGACCTCTAAGGTATCTGGTACCAACTACTTTCTAAGACCATGAGTGTTTAATATACTGGAATTTAAATATGAGCTCATCAAATTATCTTGCTTTGCTGATAGTATCTTTATTTTAAAAAGGAAATGCTGTAATTACTGGTACCAGATAATCATAATAGAAAAAGAAGCATTGTTATTGAAGCTATATTCACCTGGAAACTCTTTTTGGGGTGGGGATAAAAAGAAAGTTTAAAGAAAATATTTTTTCTCTGAACTTCAGTCTGGAATGCCACACAGGCCTCCCAACACTGCTTTGAACTTCAGTCTAAAGAAAATGTTTGATCTGCCTTATCTTTCAACTTAACAATATATCCTTCTTCTTTGAAATCCCCTTTTTGTTTTATATATGCTTGTCAATGTGTTTAGAAATGTAAAGCCTTTGGGGGCAAGATAGGTGTCTTTTTTGTTTAACCTTTGAACACCCACCTAAGTGTCTACCCTACCAAGTGGACTGCAGAAATATTGTTCATTAAAATCTTATTCTTCCTTCCTAGATTGGTTTGGAAGTAATAGTGGGAAGTGTTGGATTTGTCCTGTTAACTTAGAGGCTTTAAAAAGTAAAAATTCTCAAAATAACATTTATTTCCATTCTGAAAATATCTGTTCAGGCCCTTCTGCATGGTAAAAGTTAATGTTTATTGAAAGATTAGCTTACATAGCCAGTATGATTAAGTTCTGTGGTTGATACGAGAGAAGACTAAAAGGGATTCATGGATTAAAAATTTATGCTTTTGTTGGGACAAGAAAACATAATTGTTGCCATTAATTATGATAGTATTTGGTCAAATGACAAAAGAATAGCAGAATCCAGCCCTATAATAGTTACCCCTCAATGAATGAAATAAATATATAGAGCAAAAAGTGAAGGCAAACTTATACTTTTTTCCCAAGTAGAGATTTTCCTTTAATTCAATGCAGAAACCTGGTTACTTAGGCTACGCTCTGTAAAATATGCTTCCCTAAACCCTACCAGTCTGAAATGCCCACTCAATATCTCTCCCCCCTGAAAGTAGGGAGTTTAGATGGAGGTGAAAAGAAGCTACAATAAGGACCTAAAATAGTCATGATAGAGAACAATACAGGAAAGAAATGTAATTTATTAAAATATGTGTCACATAAGTCTACATAGAATAGCAAGAATAGCACAGTCCTTATTCTATATAATCTCTTATTATTAGAGAAGTTGTGAGTCTACTGAAAAATCATGCACCAAATACCACCCTATTATTAACATCTTGCATTGGTGTTGTACATATGTTACAATTGATAAAAGCACAATTTAATAATTGTACTATTAACTATAGTCCATGATTTACTTTAGGGTTCACTGTGTTGTACAGTCCCATGGTTTTTCAAAAAATTTTATTCTAATAACATATGTATGACTAAAAATGTCCCCTTTTAACCTCATTCAAATACTTAGTTTAGTGCTGTTAGTTACATTCATGATGATGTGATATCATTGCCAAACTATTTCATCATCCCAAATAGAAAGTGTGCAATTTAAGCATTAACTCCCTATTCCCTACCTCAACCCTGTCCTCTGGTAAATTACATTCTAGATTCTGACTATGAGTTTCCTTATTTTGATTATTTCATGTCAGTGAGCTCATACAATATTTCTCTTTTTGTACCTGGCTTAGTTCACTCAACATGATGTCATTAAGTTTCATCCATGTTTTCACATGTATCAGGACTTCAGTGTTTTTTAGGGATGAATAATATTCCATCGTGTGTATATACAACATTTTGTTTATCCCTTCATCAGTTGATGGACACTTGGTTTGCTTCCATCTTTTGGCAATTGTGGATAAAGTGGCTAAGAAATTGATGTGCAAATATCTGTTTGAGTCCCTCCTTTCAATTCTTTTGGCCATATACCCAGAAGTGGGATTATTGGGTCAATAGTAATTCTATATTTAACTTTATGAGGAACTGCCAACTGTTTTCCACAGTGCCTGCATGTTTCAGTTTGCTAAAGCTTCCAGAATGCAATATATCAGAATGTAGTTGGCATTTAAAAATGGAGATTTATTAACTTAAAATTTTACAGTTCTAAGGCTGTGAAAATGTCCCATTTAAGGCATCAACAGGATGCTACTTTGTCTGAAGACAGGCCACTGGAACTGGAACATCTCTGTCACGTGAGAAGGCACATTGCCAGCATCTGCTGGTCCTTTGCTCCCAGGTTTCATTACTTTCAGCTTCTGTTCCAGTGGTTTCCTCTCCAAGCTTCTCTAGGTCCCCTCTTAGCTACTACATGGCTTTTCTCTATGATCCACTCTTTTTTTTTTTTAAATTCAGTTTTATTGAGATATATTCATATACCATACAGTCATCCATGGTGTACAATCAACGGTTCACAATACCATCATATAGCTGTGCATTCATCACCCCAATCTATTTTTGAACATTTTTCTTACACCAGAAAGAATCAGAATAAGAATAAAAAATAAAAATAAAAAAGAACACCCAAATCACCCCCCTCATCCCACCCTATTTTTATTTAGGTTTTGTCCCCATTTTTCTATTCATCCATACATACACTGGATAAAGGGAATACGATCCACAAGGTTTTCACAGTCACACTGTCACCCCTTGTAAGCTACATGGTTATACAATTGTCTTCAAGAGTCAAGGCTACTGGGTTGGAATTTGGTAGTTTCAGGTATTTACTTCTAGCTATTCCAATATGTTAGAATCTAAAAAATGTTATCTTTATAGTGCATAAGAATGTCCACCAGAGTGACCTCTTGATTCCATTTGAAATCTCTTAGCCACTGAAGCTTTATTTTGTTTCATTTTGCATCCCCATTTTGTTCAAGAAGTTGTTTTCAATCCCAAAATGCTGGGTCCAGATTCATCCCCGGGAGTCATATCCTGCATTGCCAAGGGGATTTACACCCCTGGGAGTCAGGTCCCACATAGAGGGGAGGGCAGGGAGATCACCAGCCAAGGTGGCTTAGTTATAGAGAGAGGGTCACATCTGAGCAACAAAGAGTCACTCAAGGGGAGACTCTTAGACACAATTATAAGCAGGTTTAGCCTCTCCTTGCAGCAACAAGCTTCTTAGGGGCCAGCCCCAAGACAGAGGGCTCAACACATCAAGCCATAAGTCCCCAATGTCTGTGAGAACATCAGCAATGAGCCAGATGAGGAAATCCAACACCTCTGCATTCTCCCCTAGCTCTTTTGGGGGGGTGGCTGAATACATATTTTTATTCTCCACCCAAATTACTTTAGGATGTGTTGCTATTTCATTCTAATCTATATAGACAAACCATAGCTCACTTCCTTTTCAAAGTTCCATGTAATTGTAGTGTTTGAACAAACCTACTGTAGAAGTTACAGTTTAGAAAATATAGATCCTATACCAAATAAACATCTCTTCCCTTGGTCTCACATGGAAGTTGAAGTTTGAGCACAGTCAGTTTCAACCTTTACCCTTTGGCCCAATTTGCTCTAGTCTTAACCGGATCTGCTTTATTGATATCTCTAATTTATATCAATATCTGTACTGATATTCATACCTCCTGAGCTCTAGCTCTGAGTTTCAGGTATAACACAGATACCCAATGTTCCAGAGACCAATCAGGTTATACATTAAGGGATCTATGATCCTCTTTTAAATGTCTCTCAGCTTCTCTGGTGCTTCTCTTCTTTCTTTTATCATCTCATAAAGGGGTACATAACAACTTCAAACCAACACACTGCGCCATTTTACATTCCACCAACAATGAATGAGTCTTCCTATTTCTCCACATCCTCCAACATTTGTAATTTTCCATTTTTAAAAAATAGCAACCATTCTAGTGGATGTGAAATGGTATCACATTGCAGTTTTGATTTGCATTTTCCTAATGACTAATGATGTTGAGTATCTTTTCATGGGATTTTGGGTCATTTGTTTATCTCCTTTGAAGAAATGTCTATACAAGACTTTTGCCCATTTCTGATTGGGTTGTTTGTCTTTTTGTTGAGTTGTAGGATTTCTTTATATATTCTGGATAGTAAACCCTTATCAGATATGTGGTTTTCAAATATTTTTTCCCATTGACTAGGTTGTCTTCACTTTTGTGATAAAGTTGTTTGATGCACAGTTTTTAATTTTGATGATGTCCCATTTATCAATTTTTTGTTGTTATTGCTTGTGCTTTGGAGGTAAAGTCTAAGAAATCATTGCCTAATACAAGGTCCTGAAGATGTTTCCCTGGGTTTTGTTCTAGGAGTTTCAAAGTTTTTCTAACATGCTATTGTATTTGGTTTGCAACTATTTTGTTGAGGATTATTGCATCTATAATCATAATAGATATTGGTCTGTAGTTTTCTTTCCCTGTGGAATGTTTATCTGCCTTTGGTATGAGGATGATGTTGGCCTTGTAGAATGAATGAAGGCATGTTCCTGCCTCTTCAATTTTTTGGAAGAGTTTGAGCAGAGTTGGAGTTAAGTCTTCTTGGAATGTTTGGTAGAATTTCCCTTTAAAGCCATCTGGTCCTGGGCTTTTTATGTTGGGAAGTTTTTGATTACTGATTCAATCTCTTTACTAGTAATTGGTTTGTTACAAATTCTTTCTTCTTGAGTCAGTGTAAGTGGTTTGTATGTTTCTAAGAATTTGTCCATTTCATATAGGTTATCTAATTTGTTGTCATGCTGCTTTTCATAGTATCCTCTTATAGTTCTTTTTATTTCAGCAGGGTTGGTAGTAAGTCCCCCTTTTCATTTCTGATTTTTGTTATTTGTATCCACTCTCTTTTATTCTTTGTCAGTCTAACTAAAGGTTTGTTAATTTTACTGATTTTTTCAAAGAACCAATTTTTGGTTTTGTTGATTCTCTTTTTTTTTCTATTTCATTTTTCTCTGCTCTAATATTTGTTATTTGCTTCCTCTACTCACTTTGGGTTTAGTTTGCTTTTCTTTTTCTTGGTCTTCCAGTTTTTAAATTATATCTCTGATTTAAAATCTTCTTTATTTAATGTAAGCATTGAGAGCTATTTTTCCCTCTCAGTCCTGCTTTTGCTACATGCCATAAGTGTTGGTATGTTGTGTTTTCATTTTCATTCACCTCAAGATATTTCCTAGTTTTGCATGATTTCCTCTTTAACCTATTTTTTTTTTAGTGACTTTAATTTCTATGTATTTGTGAATTTTCTATTTTTCCCTCTGACATTTATTTCTAGCTTCATTCCTTTATGGTCAGGGAAGATATATTGTATGCTCTCAATATTTTTGTAATTGTTGTGAATTGTTTTGTAACCTCGGATATGGTCTGTCCTGGAGAATGATACAGGTGCACTAGAGAAGAAAATGTATTCTATTGCTGTTGGGTGAAGTGTTTTATAAATGTCAATTAGGTCTAGATGATTTAGAGTATTATTCAAGTCTTCTATTTTGTTTTTGACCTTCTGTCTGGTTGTTCTATCCACGATTGAAAGTGCTGTACTAAAGTCTCCTACTATTTATGTAGAACTGTTTCTCCCTTCATATCTGTCAATACTTGCTTCACATATTTTGGGACTCTGGTGTTAGATGCATATATATTTAATATTGTTACATCTTTTTGTTGAATTGACCCCTTTAGCAGTACATAATGACCATCTTTGCCCCCTGTAACAATTTTTGATTTAAGTCTATTTTATCTGATATTAGTATACCTACCCCAGCTCTCTTTTGATTATTACTTGCATGGTATATTTTTTTCCTACCCTTTCACTTTCAACCATTTATGTCTTTGAATTTAAGGTAAGTCTTGTAAAAACAGCATACAGTTTGATCATGCTTTTTTTTTTTTTCCTTTTACAAAATTCATTCTGCCAATCTCTGCTTTTTGACTAGAAGGTTTAATCCATTTACATTTGAAGTAACTACAGATACTGCAGGACTTTCTTCTGCCATTTTGCTATTTAATCTTTTTAAGTCTTAGACTTTTTTCCTGCAATTCTTCCATTAATGTCTACTTTCATATTTATTTTTTTTGTGTTCTACTATATTGATTCCCTTTTCATTTCTTTCTGGATATATTTTTCATGTATTTTCTTTGTGGTTAAAATTTACCATCCTAAATATGTAACAGTCATATTTGATTTGCTACCAATTGGACTTCAATAGCATACACATACACTGTTTCTATACTTCTCTGTCCCCCCACCTTTTTTTGTACTTGTTACAAATTATATCTTTATACATTTATGTCTAGTACCATAGATTTGTCATTACTTTTTATATTTGCATTGTAGCACCTAAAAGAAGAGATGGAATTACATACCAAAAAATAAAATACAGTAATACTGGCATTTATAATCACCCATATGGGTACCTTTATGAGAGGACATTATTTCTTTATGCTACTTTGAAGAATTGTCTATCGTTCTTCCCTTTCAGTCTGAAAAACTCACTTGAGCATTGCTTGTAAGGCAGGTCTAGGGGTAATTAACTCCCTCCACTTATGTTTGTCTGGGAATGTCTTTCTCTCTCTCTCTCATTTTTGAAAGAAAGTCTCACCAGATATAAAATTCTTAGTTGGTAATTGTTTTCTCTTAGCCACCCCTTCCCTTCTTGACTCCATGGTTTCTAATGAGAAATCAGGACTTAATTTAACTGGGACTCCCTTGTATATTACACATTACTTTTCTCTTGCAGCTTTCAGGGCTCTCTCCTTGTCCTTTGCTTTCAACAACTTGACCAGTATGTGATAGTGCATATTTCTCTTCAAGTTTTGGTGTTCTCTGGGCTTCTTGGATGTGCATATTTTCATCTTTTGCTACAGTTGGGAAGTTATCTGTCATTATTTCTTTGACTATTCCTTCTGCCCCTTTCTCTTTCTTTCTCCTTCTAAAACTCCCACACTACAGATATTGGTATGCATGAAGGTGTCCCACAGGTCTCTTAGGCTATTTTTCTTTTTATAATTCTTTTACTTTCTGCTTCTCAGCCTGACTCATTTCAACTGTCTTGTTTTCAAGTTCAATGATTCTTCTGCCAGCTCCCCTCTTCTGTTGAAACCCTTCTTGGAATTTTTCATTTCAGTTATTGTGATCTTCTTCAGTAGTTCTATTTGGTTCCTTTTAAAGATTTCACTCATTTTTTAAATTCTCATATTGTTCTTTCATTGTTTTCCTTATATCCTTTAGTTCCTTCTCTGCATTTTCCTTCATCTTCTTGAACATGCTGAAGATCATTTTTTACAATTCTTTATCTGGTATTTCTACAGACTGATCTTCTTTTTTGATTTTTTTTTCTGTATTTTTTATCTTATTCCTTTGGATGGGCCATCATTTCCTGTTTATTTGTCTTGTAATCTTTTGTTGTACATTGTATTTTTTAATATTTTAAAATGTTAACTCTGGGATTTATTCCCTGAGACGTCTATTTCTTGAATTTGTATTCAGCTAGTTTATGACAGAGATTTTCTTTAGTGTCAGGAGCTTTCAAAATCAAGAAAATCTAAGCAAAAAATGGTGTTCATAGTCTTTGCAAATTGGCTTTGCATTGGCTGGTGCTCTTCTTTACAGTTCAGCCCTCCTAAGAAGAAGGTCAGCCTAACGTGAATTCGAAGTACAGTGTCCTCCCTGTCTTTTCTGGGCCTGTGTCTTTTCCTGAGCTTATGCTAGCTAGTGCCCTTAGGACTTTCCCTGATTACAGGACTTTGAATGCTTCCTTACTCCCTAGGAAACAGAGATAATTTTTCTCCTGAGTATTCTACTGCTTGGCACAAAACAGGTATACCTTTGTCCCAGTCCCTCCACCTCAATTGTTTTTTACTTTGCTTTTACCGTTCCAACCTGCTTTTGCCTAGAAGACAGATTCTGGGTTGGGGGAGCATGTCAGAGGGGACTTTCCCAAGTCAGCCTTTTCCTACTGGAACAAGGCCGGGGACCACAAATGGAGTACTGGCCAGCTCCAAACTGCCCTGGAGTGGGGTGGAGGAAGGGGCCAGGAAGGGCAGCAGGAGCTTTACCACAGTTCCCCAAAACTGTACTTTCTTGTCTCAGCAACTGCTCAGTAAATGGAGCCCTTCAACTGTCCTCCACAGCTCTGAGGATGCTCACTGTCTTTAAGTCTCGTCCACCACCTTTGTCTGGGGCAGGTCAGAACAATGGCTGCCCTCGGAGACAGATCTTCAGTGATCTGAAGTAGCCAGTCAAAAACAGTGAACAGTGATCAGAGCACACACCCCTGGATCTTGGAGAACTAGGTCTTTATGTCTGACTCTGGCACCAGCAAGCTGCAACAGTACTTCACTGTGCCTGCTGTTGGTTTGGCAGATGGGTGTTGTTAGTTGCTGCCTGGGGAGTGCAATTCCTTAGTATTTACTGCAATTTTCAGTTTCTTCCTCCCACTCTTCCCTCGAGTTTTGAAGGAGTTGATTCAGAAGTCCCTGCCTGTTTAATAGTTCTTCGGCTGTGGGAACTGATTCCTAGAGCTTCCACCTCCACCATCTTCCCACAATCCTCCCTGAATGATCTTCCTTGGCTCAGGAGTAACTCTCAGCAGGAGGCCTCTAATGTCTCAATTTTTGTTGAAATAGAAGTGAGAATATTCTGAATCAAACAATTTAGTCCATCAGCTTGTGTTTTGGCAGAAAGCCCATTCCAACTGCATACTCACCATTAGGAAGAATGTATTAAGTATTAAGGTATCTGTTCTTGTTTGCTAATGCTGCATTTTGCAAAACACCAGAAATGGATAGGCTTTTATAAAGGGGGTTTATTTGGTTACACAGTTATAGTCTTGAGGCCATGAAGTGTCCAAGGTAAGGCATCAAGAATTGGGTACCTTCATTGGAGAAAGGCTGTTGGCATCTGGAAAATCTCTGTTATCTGGGAAGGCACGTGGCTGGCATCTGCTTGCTCCTAGGTTGTGTTTCAGCTCCTCTCAGCTCCTGTGTGTTCTTCAAAATGTTGCTCTTGGGGCATTTTGTCCTCTCTTAGCTGCAGTTCCTCTTCAAAATGGCACTCTCAGTTGCTGAGGTCCCTCTGTGTTTAAATCACACTCTTAAAAGTCCTGCTGTTTATTATCTGATAGCATTGCTTTTTAACATAAAAAAAGAATGTACATTTCATATTTACTGTGAGTACAATTTCAAGTAATGATACAAAATAAAATACTATTTTGTCCTTTTAAAAAATTTTCCAGGGGCTGCACTTTCCCAAAAGACAGTTGAGAAAGTCCTGGCCCCCAAGAGGTTAATGAAAGTGACTATTCACAAATGTGGAAATAGGAAATCAGGATACAGGGAACCCAGAGATAAATCCAAAATCCAGCCACACGTTCCCGGAGTCCCCTGTTTTCCAGATGCTGTTCCGGCACGGCAGGGCGCAGGTGCCACCCCACACCACCAAGTTCCCACGGCAGCGCGGCTGAGACCCTCCTGCAGCCCAGACACGTCCGATTCCACCGAGGCCCCGGCTTTCCTCAGCGTCGCCGCCGGTTCCTTTCTTCCAGCAGCTGGTTATCAAAGATTTCTTTTTCCCGGTAACTGAGCGATGATCCTTTTATGTACTTCTCGTTGGCTGTCTTGTAATCGACTGCATCGACTGCAGGAATCGGGCAGATGATGACCTCTGGCAGCAGCACGTCCAGAATAAATCTTATCCTGTCGCCATTTATCCGCGCCAGCATCCTGCTGTGCATTTCTTGGTAGACTCCTTGTAAATATTTCACCACACGGTCCAGCTGCTCCTCCCCCTCCAGGTATGTTTCCACGCAGGTCACATACTGGCTCGAGTTCACAAACATCTTCAGCCACCTGGACGGTTTCCTGCTTTTCAACATCGCCCGGAGATGGCTCTCGGCGCCCTTGGCTTTCCTGCAGGGCCATCTCCCCTTCCCACTGGAGGTCCCCTCCTCGGGCTCCTCAGGTCCCCCTTGCTCACCTGGGGAAACGTGGTCCCCAAGACATCCTGCTGGATCGACTTCCTCACGGGGTAACTGATATCGGCAGCGTAATATTCCAGGAAAGAGCCGGCAAAAGAACCACAGCCCAGCCGGACTCTAGTCAGTGATGAGAGAGATGCACCAGCCGATGGCCTGGTCAAAAGATTCCTTGGCTTCCTTCAGAAGTATTTGTTTCTCTTTACAATCAAAGTGTTTTAATCTTCTAAGAGACACTGTGATACCTCGCCCTTTTGGATTCATGTCCCTTTCAATAAAGAGTACACTTGCTTTCTTATCTCTTCCTCTGATGCTTTTGACCACTGCTGGCCAGAAGGGGTATTTTTGGTATTTAAGCCAGACTAGCATTCCTACTTCAAATGAACGTGGTTCGTGGTATAAGTGTATTCTTGACGCTCCTTGTCGTCCTCATCTTCTTTCAGAATAGAATTCAGGGAATTGAACTCCACCGGCTCCCTGTGAGACGCACAGTCTTCCTCCGCCTTCTCAGAATCTGGGAGATGAAGCCTCCTGGTTTTGTCCACAGGAGCATGCAGAAGGGGCAAGTTGCGTTTAGAGGCACTGCGCAATGTCATGTGCCCCCTGGGCCCCCACCTGGGGGACCACACCACCCCCATCGTGAATTCCGAGGCAGGTGCGCTCTGGCTGCTCTCCGGGCACAGCTTCTTGGCGGGGCATCCTCTGGCATCTGGGCAGGCCCAGCGGGAACGGGTCCTGGTCCCTGGCAGGCGTCATCCACCCTCTTCTGCCAGGGCAGGAGTACAGCAAGGCCACCAAGCAGCCGGACGGGGTCGTCCCCTTGGGCCTGAGCACGTGTATCCTCCTCCCCAACTGGGGGAGGCCAAGGAGCTCCCTCTGGAAGTGAGGGCACATTCTGGCACAAGTCGGACTTCTCTGCTGAATTTCTTTCCTTTTTACTTGGGCTACTCCAATTTTTCTGGAGTGTTCTCGCATGGACTCCGGCTGAAGAGACCAGCAGGGCTCTGGGGGCTGTCACTTTTCCCCAGCTCCTTCCTCCGGTCCGCTCTGCACCTGAGAGCCTTTGTACGAGTCAGTGAACGTGACACACTTTGTCGTCCACTTTCACTGCCCTCAGGTCCAGAACTGCCTGATGGGTCCTCACGCCAAAAGGAGGACATGCTGGAATCACAGAGCAAGGGAGCTGGTGCTGCAGGCTTCTCGTTTTGAGACAGGGCCGTTGTTTCTTCTCCCGAAGAGCTTCCTTGACTTGAGCTGGTTGTCTTATTCAAAACAATCAGGGCCACTTGCAGTGACCATCTGTAGGCCAGTTCCTCGAGGAGTGCAGCAGTAACCTCCTTCTGTGAGGCTAACAAGGAGGTGAGGTCTTCAGTTTGAGACTTCTTCAGGCTGTCGACCTCCAGGCTTTTCACCTTCACTTTTTCATCTAGAGAGAGTATTTGAATGTCTAGAAAAAATTCCTTTTTCCTCTTATTTTTTTGTTGAAGTCTCCATTCTGAACAAAACCTTTGCAGGCCATAATCCATTTTCCATTTGCAGAGGAGGTACTTGGCATCCGTCATGATTGAGATGCATGCGGTGGTTGGCAGCGATTTGGTGCAAACAAGGGACCTGAATGTCTGACACTGGAGGTGCCCATGGGAGGCACATGGCACCTGGAGGCCCCTCAAACGACAGGGACAGCTGCAGTACAGCTTCAGGCCCTGTGAGCTCTTTTTATAGGACTCCAGTGAACTAATCAAGACCCACCCTGAAAGGGTGGGGCCACATCTCCATGGAAACATTCAATCAAGAGGTCAAACCCTAATCAAAGGTGTCACTCACAGTTGGGTCAGTCACATCTCCATGGAAACACTCAATCAGAAGTTTCCAACCTAATCAACACCAATATATGTGCCCCCACAAGATTGCATTAAAGAAAATGGCTTTTTCTGGGGAACATAATATATCTAAACTGGCACAGTTTGTTTATCCACTCCACTGTTGATGGACTTTTGGGCTATTTCCATCTCTTGGCTATTGTGAATGATGCCATGATAAACGTTGGTTTACAAATGTCCGTTGGCGTTTTAACTTTTAGTTCCTGAGTATATCCCTAGTAATGGAATAGCTGGGTCATATGGCAAATCTATTCTTAGCTGCCTGAGGAAACACAACACTGTCTTCCAGAGTGGATGAAACCTTCTACATTCCCACCAACAGTGGATAAGTGTGCCTCTTTTTCCACATCTTCTCCAGGACTTGTAATTTTCTGCTTTTTTGATAATAGCCATTCTGGTAGGTGTGAGATGATATCTCATTGTGGTTTTGATTTGCAATTCCTTAATAGCTAATGAAGTTGATCATTTTTTGGTATGTTTTTGAACCATTTGTATTTCCTCTTTAGAAAAGTGTCTGTCCATGTCTTTTGCCCATTTTTTAATTGGGTTGTTTGTCTTTTTGTTGTTGAGTTGTAGGACCCTTTTATATATTTGGGATATTAAATCCTTATCTGATATGTGGTTTCCAAATATTGTCTCCCATTGCATAGGCTGCCTTTTTACTTTTCTGACAAAATTCTTTGATGTACAATAGCATTTAATTTTGAGGAGATCCCCTTTGTCTATTTCTTCTTTGGTGGCTCACGCTTTGGGTGTAAGGTCTAGGAAACCACCTCCTATCACAAGGTCTTTAAGATATTGCCCTACATTATCTTCTAAGAGTCTTACAGTCTTAGCACTAATGTTTAGGTCTTTGATCCATTTTGAGTTAATTTTGGTATAAGGTGTGAGATAGAGTATGCTTGTTCGGATGTACTATGTCCCCCAAAATGCCATTAACTTTGATGTAGTCTTGTGTGGGCAGGAAATGTATTGGTGTTGATTGGGTTGCAGACTTCTGATTGGGTATTTCTGTGGAGATGTGATCATTGAACTGTGGGCAAGATCTTTCATTGGATAATATCCATGGAGGTGTAGCCCTTCCCATTCAGCCTGGGCTTTGATTAGTTTACTGGAGCACTATATAAGCTTAGACAGAAGGAGCAATCTTTGCTACAGCCAAGAGGGACACTTTGAAGAATGCACAGAAGCTGTGAGACAGTTTGAAGATGGCCGTTGAAAGCAGACTCTTGCTCTGGAGAAGCTGAGAGAGGACAAACACCCCAAGAGCAACTAAGAGTGACATTTTTGAGGAACTGCAGCCTAGAGAAGAATGTCCTGGGAGAAAGCCATTTTGAAACCAGTACTCTGGAGCAGACGCCAGCCATGTGCTTTCCCAGATAACAGAGGTTTTCCGGACACCATTGGCCATCCTCCAGTGAAGGTACCCGATTGTTGATGACTTACCTTGAACACTTTATGGCCTTAAGACTGTAAATTTGTAACCAAATAAACCCCCTTTATAAAAGCCTGTTTCTGGTGTTTTGCATTCCAGCAGCATAAGCAAACCAGAACATAGGGGTCTTCTTTCATGCATTTGGAAATGGATATCCAGTTCTCCAAACACCATTTATTGAAGAGGCTGCTCTGTCCCAGTTGCTTTGGTTTGACTGCCTTTTCAAAGATAAATTGCCTCTAGACGCAAGGGTCTGTTTCTGAACACTCAAATTGATTCCATTGGTCGGTATAGCTATCCTTGTGTCAGTATCAAGCTGCTGTTTTTTGTTTCCTTTTGCTTTCCTTTTTATTTTCCACTTTTTTTAAAATTAGAGAAGTTATACGTTTACAAAATAATCATGCATAAAATACAGGATTCCCATATACCACCCCATTATTAACACCTTGTGTTGGTGTGGAACATTTGTTACAATTTTATACATTTTATAACTATACTATTAATTAAAGTGTGGTTTAACTTAAGGTTCACTGTTTGTGTAGTGTAGTTCCATGGATTTTATTTGTAATTTATTTTAAAAAAAAAATTTATTCTGTTACCATATACACAGTTCTTTTTATTCTGTTACCATATAAACAAATATAAAAAATGCTTTCTTTTGCATTTAAAAATAATTCTTGATTACAAAAGTGATACATGAATACATTTACCTTCTAATGTATTATAAATAAAGCTAATACTTCCTTTGATCATTGTCCCCAATCCTAGCCCTTCACCCCTATCCCTAGAGATACTCACTGGTATGTGTTTGGAATGTAGCCATACAATCCTGTTTAAAAAATCTTTTGCAAACTTCATGTGTGGTCATAGGAAATAGTATTGTTTATGTCTTTATTTAGTTTTAATTTTTTATTTTAAATAATTTTATATTTACAGAAAAGTTGTAAAGAAAGTATAGAGTTTCAGTATACCCATCACCCAGCCCTCCCCTAAAGTTAACTTCTTATATTATTATAGTTTAATCATCAAAAGTAAGAAATTAACATTGGTGCAATACTGCAGATTTTTTCTTATTTCACCAATTTTACCACTGATGTCCTTTTTCTGTTTGAAGATTCCTTTCAGGACACCACACTACATTTAGTTATCATGTCTCTTTGCTTTTCTCCATTCTGTGACAATTTCTGTCTTTTCTTGTCTTTCATGACCTTGACACTTCTTTAAAATTTAATTTTATTGAGGTTGTTCACATACCATACACTTAACCAAAGATCCAAAGTGCATGATCAATTGTCCACGGTACCATCGCACAGCTGCACATCCATCACCACAATTAATTTTTTTTTCAATTTTTAGAACATTTTCATTACTCCAGAAAAGAAATAAAGAAATAAAGACAAAAAAAGAAAACTCAAATCTGGCCATACCCCTAACTGCCTGCCCGCCCCTCCCCCCTCCGCTCCATTATTGACTCATGGTATTGGTATAGAACATTAGTAACTGTTGACGAAAGAATGTTAAAATACTACTAACTGTAGTTAATCACAGACGTTGTCCACCACAAGATTCATTGTTTTATATATTCCCATCTTTTAACCTCCAGCTTTCCTTCTGGTGACATATGTGACTCTGAGCTTCCCCTTTCCACCATATTCACACACCATTCAGCACTGTTGGTTATTCTCACAATAACATGCTACTATCACCTCTGTCCATTTCCAAACACTTAATTTCAACCTAGTTGAATATTCTGCTCATAATAAGCAACGACTCCCCATTCTTTAGCCTTGTTCCATCCTAGTAACTTATATTTCATATCTATGAGTTTGCAAATTACAGTTAGTTCGTATCAGTGAGACCCTGCAATATTTGTCCTTATGTGTCTGACTTATTTCACTCAATATTGTGCCCTCAAGGTTTCTTCATCAACACGTTTTTTTTTCTTTTTTTAAGATGGTTTTGTTCATACACCATACATTACATCCTAAGTAAACAATCGATGGATCCCTATGTAGTCATGTATTTATGTATTCACCACCATCACCATTATTTATATAAGGATATTTCCATTTCTTCCACAAAGCAGGAGGAAGAGTCAAAGAAGGTAGAGAGACAAGAGAAAAAAAAAAAAAGAAAAAAACAAAACAAAACATGACAGCTAAAAAGCAACAAAGGGAAAGATAGAATTAAACTTAAGTAGAATTAAAATAAAGTCCCATATCCCTCCCTTATGTCCCCCTCTTAATGGCATTTAGCTTTGGTATATTGCCTTTGTTACAATAAAGGAAGCATAGTACAATGTTTGTGTTAAATATAGTCTCTCTAGTTTGCATTGATCGTATTTTTCCCCCGTACCACCCTATTTTTAACACTTTGCAAGGTTGACATTTGTTTGTTCCCCCTCATGTAAAAACATATTTGTACATTTTATCACAATTGTTGAGCACTCTAAGTTTCACTGAGTTATACAGTCCCAGTCTTTATTTTTCCTATTTCCTTCTGTTGTCCCACATACTCCTAAGCTTCCTCTTTCAACCTTATTCACAGTCATCTTTGTTCAGTGTACTTACATTGCTGTGCTACCATCACCCAAAATTGTGTTCCAAACCTCTCACTCCTGTCTTTTCCTATCTGTCTGTAGTGTCACCTTTAGTATTTCCTGTAGGGCAGGTATCTTGCTCACAAACTCTTGTCATTGTCTGTCAGAGAATATTTTGAACTCTCCCTCATATTTGAAGGACAGTTTTGCCAGATATAGGATCCTTGGCTGGCGGTTTTTCTCTTTCAATATCTTAAATATATCACACCACTTCCTTCTTGCCTCCATGGTTTCTACTAAGAAATCCACACATAGTCTTATCAAGCTTTCTTTGTATTTGATGGATTGGTTCTTTCTTGCTGTTTTCAGGATTCTCTCTTTGTCTTCGATGTTTGATAATCTGATTATTAAGTGTCTCGGCATAGTCTATTCAGATCTATTCTGTTTAGGGTACGCTGCAGATCCAAGAAGTGGATTTTATGTCTTTCATAGGAGGGGAAATTTTTGTTGATTATTTCCTCTATTATTGCTTCTGCCCCTTTTCCCTTCTCTTCTCCTTCTGGGACACCCATGACATGTACATTCATGTGCTTCATGTCATTCCATTCTCTGAGACATTGCTCGTTTGATTTCCATTTGTTTCCCTGTCTGTTCTTTTGTGTGTAGAATTTCAGGTGTCTTATTCTCCAGTTCCTGAGTGTTTTCTTCTGCCTCTTCAGATCTGCTGTTGTATGTCTCCATTGTGCTTTTCATCTCTTGTGTTGTACCTTTCATTTCCATAGATTCTTCCAGTTGTTTTTTCAAACTTTTGATTTCTACCTTATGTTCACCCAGTGTTTTCTTATAGTCTTCATCTCTTCTGCCATATCTTCCCTGAACTTGTTGATTTGGTTTTTGATTTGATTTAGCATATTTCCTTGAAAATCTTTAATAGATTTTTTTCATTTAAGTGAAACAATATCTCAACTGTATCTTGATTGAGGTGTAAGTTTGTTCTCTTAACTGGGCCATATCTTCATTTTTCCTAGTGAATTTTGTTATTTTCTGTGGTCTAGGTATCTGGTTTCCTTGGTTACCCCAGTCAGATTTTCCTAGACCAGAACAGGTTCAGGTCTCAGAATCGGGTTATATTCAGTTTCAAGTCTCCCTGCAGGTGTGTCTTAGAGATTGACAGACTTTCCTGTGAGGTCTCTAGATGTTGTGCTTTTCCTAACCTGCCTAGCAGGGGGCACCTGTCAGTCTGTTGCTCAACTGGTGTAAGGAGGTGTGTCTCCTTTACTTTCTGTTCTGGCAATTTTCCCCCAGGCTCTGGGGTCTGGTTCTGAAGGGAAGACTGATAGTAGAGCTGGGCCCCACCTCCTTCCTCATAGGGAAGATACACCCCCTAGGGAGTTATCATCTGCATTTGAATAGCTCCTCTGTCTCTCTGACTCTGTTATCTCTATCCCTGTCTGGGTCAGAGCACTGCAAACCAAAAATAGCTGAGGCTCTCTCCACTGAGATAGAGAAAAAGCAGCAGAAAGCCCCCTTTCAGAGCCAGTTCACAACCCCCCAGTTTCACCCACTGACCAGAGGTAACACCTGGTCTTCTGGACTCCCCCTCCCAGGACAGAGGAGTCCTCTGGTTGTTTAAGGTCAGTAGTCACTAAAAGCCTCTGTCTGCTTGTTAGGGGTTTGTGGCTTGTATTCAACAGTCCACATTTGTTATTTAAAACCCCAGTTGGAGTTGGACTGAGCTATATTTACTTGGACAGAGAGTGCTGCTTTCTACCACAGCAAGGTTTTGCAGGTCAACCTGCCATGGGGGGACGGGGCTCCCGGCTTGGTTCTGCAGTTTTTACTTACAGATTTTATGCTGCGATCTCAGGCATTCTTCCCAATCCAAGGTGGTGTACGATGTGTGGGCAGTCACAGTTGTCCCCAGCAGTTATTCCAACTTATTTACTAGTTGTTCCTGGTTGTTTATGAGTTGCTCTAGGGAACTAACTAAGTTCCACTCCTCGCTATGCTGCCATCTTGCCCCCCTCCAGTACCATACTGTTTTGACTACTGTAGCTTTGTAATATGTTTCAAAGTCAGGTAGTGTGAGACCTCCCACTTCTTTCCTCTTTCTCAAGATACTTTTGGCTATTCTGGGCACCTTGCCCTTCCAAATAAATTTTGTGATTATTTTTTCTATTTCTGTAAAGTATTTCTAATTCTGCAAAGTAAGTACTTGGGATATTAATTGGTATTTCATTGAATCTATGAATCAGAATTTATAGATTCAGAATTTATAGATTCAGAATTTATATACAGGTAGAATTGAGAACTATATTTAGTCTTCCAATCCATGAACACAATATATTCTTCCAGTTTTGAAAGGTCCTGTATGATTTCTTTTAGCAGTTTATTTTGTGGCTTTGGTTAAGTGTATTCCTAAATTCTTGATTCTTTTCATTGCTATTGTAAATGGAATTTTTTAAAATTCTTCCTCTTGTTGCACATTACTTGTGCATAGGAACACTACAGATTTTTGCATGTTGATATTGTAGCCTGCCACTTTGCTGTATTCCTTGATTGGTTCCAGTTGCTGTTTTGTAGATTATTCTGGATTTTCTGCATATAGAATCATGTCATCTCCAAACAGTGAAATTTTTATTTCTTCTTCTCCAATTTGGATGCCTTTTATTTCTTTTTCTTCCCTAATTGCTCTAGCTAAAACTTCCAGCACCATGTTGAATAACCATGGTGCCAGTGGGCATCTCTGTCTTGTTCCTGATCTTAGAGGGAAAACTTACAGTCTTTCCCCATTTAAGAATGATGTTAGTTGTTGGATTTTAATATATTGCCTTAATCATTGAGAAAGTTCCCTTCTATTCTATCCTTTGAAGTGTTTTCATCAAGAAAGGATGTTGAATTTTGTCAAATGCCTTTTCGTCATCAATCAAGATGATCATATGGTTCCTTGGCTTTGATTTATTGATGTGGTGTATTACATTAATTGATTTTCTTGTGTTGAACCAGCCTTGCAAACCTGGAATAAATCCCACCTGGTTGTGGTGTATAATTCTTTTAATGTGCTGTTGGATTTGATTTGCAAGTATTGTGTTGAGGATTTTTGCATCTATATTCATTGTAGAAATTGGTCTATAATTTTCTTTTTTTTGTAGCATCTTTGTCTGACTTTGGTATTAGGGTGATGTTGGCTTCATAGAATGAGTTAGGTAGCTTTCCCTCCTCTTCAACTTTTTTGAAGAGTTTGAGCAGGATTGGTACTAATTCTTTCTTGAATGCTTGGTAGAATACACATGTTAAGCCATCTGGTCCTGGGCTTTTCTTTTGGGGGAACTTTTTAATGGCTAACTCAGTCTCTTTACTTGTCATTGGTTTGCTGATTTCGTCTATTTCTTCTCAAGTCAATTTTGGTTGTTTATTCTTTTCTAAGAAGTTGTCCATTTCATCTAAGTTGTCCAGTTTATTAGCTCATAGTTGCTCCTAGTATCTTCTCATTATGTCCTTTATTTCTGCAGGGTCAGTAGTTATGTCTCCTTTCCCATTTCTGAATGTATTTATTTGCATCCTCTCTCTCTCTTATTTATTTATTTTTTGTTAACCTAGCTAGGGGTCCATCAATTATATTGATTTTCTCAAAGAACCAACTTCTGGTTTTGTAGATTCTTTCTACTGTCTTTCTGTTCTTGATTTCATTTATTTCTGTTCTAATCTTTATTATTTCTTCCTTTTTGCTTGCTTTGGGGTTAGTTTGCTGTTCTTTCTCTAATTCCTCAAGGTGAGCTGTTAATTCCTGAATTTTTGCCCTCTCTTCTCTTTTAGTATAGGTGTTTAGGGCAATGAATTTCTTCTCAGCACTGCCTTTGCTGCATCCCATAAGTTTTGGTATGTTGTGTTTTCACTGTCATTTGCCTCAAGGTATTTACTAGTCTCTCTTATAATTTCTTCCTTTATGCAGTGGTTTTCTAAGAGTGTGGTGTTTAGCTTCCATGTATTTGTGAATTTTATGAACTTCTGCCTATTTATTTCCAACTTCATTCCATTATGATTCAATAAAGTGTTTTGCATAGTATCAGTATTTTTAAATTTGTTGAGACTTGCTTTGTGACCCAACCTGTGGTCTATCCTAGAGAATATTCCATGAGCACTTGAGAAAAATATGTATCCTGCTGTTCTGGGGTGTAGTGTTCTATAAAATTCTGTCAAGTCTAGTTCATTTATTGTGCAATTCAGCTTCTACGTTTACTTATTGATCCTCCATCTAGATGTTCTATCCATTGATGAGAGAAGTGTATTGACATCTCCAACTATTATTCTAGATGTATCTATTTCTCCTTTCAGTGTTCTCAGTGTTTGCCTCATGTATTTTGGGGCACTCTGGCTTGGTGCATAAATATTTACGATATGTTTTCTTGATGAATTGACCCTTTTATTAATAAATAGTGTCCTTTTCTCTTATAGTTGTTTTACTTTTGAAGTCTAATTTTTTGATATTAATGTAGCTACTCCTGCTTTTTTCTGGTTGTTGTTTGTGTGAAATATTTTTCCATCATTTCACTTCCAGCCTATTTTGTCCTTGTGCCTGAAGTGGGTTTCTTGTAGACAGCATATAGATGGGTCCTGATTTTTAATCCATATTGCCAGTCTATGTCTTTTTAGTGGGGAGTGTGATGATTAGGTTCATGTGTCAACTTGTCCAAGTGATGGTACCCAGCTGTCTGGTCAAGCAGGCACTGGCCTAACCATTGCTGCAGGGACATTTGTGGCTGGTTAATAAACAAACAGCCTGGTTTATTAAATCATCAGTCAATTGGCTGCAGCTGTGACTGGTGACATCAATGAAGGGCATGTCTTCCACAATGAAAGAATGCAGTCAGCTGGATTGAATCCAATCAGTTGAAGACTTTCAGGCAAGACAGATAGAGGATCTTCACTTCCTCTTTGGCTGACCAGCAAAGCACTTCCTGAGGAGTTCATTGAAGTTGCCAGTTCATTTCCTGAGGAGTTCATTGAACACATACATCAAAGTTGCCAGTTCATTCCCTGAGGAGTTCATCAAATACTTTCATTGGAGTTGCCAGTTTGCTACCTGCCCTATGGAATTTGGACTTGTGCCTACCCACAATTGTGTGAGACACTTATAAATCTTATATTTGTAGATATCTCTTGTTGATTCTGTTTCCCTAGAGAACCCTAACTCATACAACTTGGTATCAGGAGTGGTTCTTGAGAAACAGAAATGGGTTTTACAATTTATTTTCTACTCCGATTAGATTCAAAGGCACTAATGACTCCATTTCCAATAATCAAGATGGCACTGACAGTCCATGGCATGAGTTGGCAAAGGAGATATGCAAAATAGCACCATTTGCTTCTCCTAATCATACTCTTGTATGAAGAAAGCTCTGGGTGACAGTGTTTTTGACATCTACACAGAGTTTTGCAGAGGTAAGAAGTATAATGATGTTGGCTGGTTGATCTTAGATATGCTGGATAAAGTTATAAGAGAAAGCAAAGAGCCAAAGTCTTCAAATTTGAAACTTAGGCACTGTATGACAGACGTAAAGTTTTCTATGTGTGCCCTGAAGAAAAATCTTACTTCTTGTGGCCACAGACTTGAAATTTCTGAAAATTAGACTCAAAGTCTCATTGTACGAATAGCAGATTTACAAGGTAAACTAAAATCTCAACCTCACAGGGTGTCTGCTGTTAAAGTAAAGGCATTGATTGGAAAAGAATGGGATCCTGAAACTTGGGATGAAGACATATGGATTGAGAATACTGTCAGTGAGTACACTGGAACCCTGGATTCTACTGAGTCATTGTTAGATATACCTGTAGTGGTCTGTTCTGATGAAACAGCACCCCTACCTCCAGTCTGCCCTGAGGAAACAGTTTCCCCACCTCCAGTCTGCCCTAAGGAACCTGTGATACAGCCTCTATTTAAAGAGATTAACCCTTCAGTGCCTGCTAATCCTGTAATCACCTCCACTGAGGAAGCAGCCTTCACTCCTCTGTCTGGAGAGATTAATCCGGTTTTATGAGATGAAAATGCAACAAAATGTCCTGAGGTAAATGGCTTGAGGGATACTTCTAATTCTTTTCCTGACCCATCCCCACTACCAGTCTTAGCTTCAAGACCTATAACTAAAGTCCCAACAGGCCTTGAAGAGTGTGGTACAAAGTGTGACCCATGAGGAGGTACACTATCCTCCAAAAGAGCTGTATGAGTTTTCCTACTTATGCAGACAGAAATCAGGGGAATATGTGTGGGAATGGATATTAAGGGTGTGGAATAATGGTGGAAGTAATGTAAGGTTGGGTCAGGCTGAATTTACTGATATGGGCCCACTAAGCAGAGATTTTGTATTCAATATTGTAGCTCGAGGGGTTAGTAAGAAGGGTGTTAATAGTTTGGGTGGTTGGCTGAAACATGGATCAAAAGGTGGCCAGCATTATGGGAGGTTGAAATCCCAGAACTGTGCTGGTGTAATGTAGAGGAGGGGATTCAAAGGCTTAGAGATATTGGTATGTTAGAGTGGATTTATCAGGGAAGATCTCCTCACACACCCCTGGAATGTCCAGAGGACACACCTTTTACTGGGATTGTGAGGAATAAATTTGTGAGACTAGGTCCATCATCCCTGAAGAGCTCTGTAGTTGCCCTTCTCTGCAGGTCAGATATTACTGTAGGAACTGCTGTCACTGAGCTGGACTCCTTAAACACAATGAAGATCCCAAGTCAGCAGAAGCCATGTAGCTGCAGTTAATCACCACAGACAAAGTGGGCATGGCTACCATAATGGAAAACAGGATCAAAGCAGCAATCAGAATAATCTGACTTGCAGAGACTTATGGCATTGGCTAGTAGATCATGGAGTACCAGGTAAAATAGATAGGCAATCAACTAAATTCTTGTTTGAACTATATAAGCAGAAGAATTCTAGGTCAAGTGAACAAACGTTTCCCTTGAATTACAAAAAGAGGGACTCATGGCCCCTTAATCAATTCCAGACTTGAGACAGTTTACAGATCCAGAGCTCCTTGAATGACAAGAAGGCTGGGTACCCTTGGGGAAGGACCCTGTTACACTGCCGAAAATTTTTACTATTAATCTTCCTCCCAGCTTTCCCCAGGGGGACCTGTGACCTTTTACCAGGGTAACTGTGTATTGTGAAAAGGAAATGATCAGATATTTTGTGGATTATTAGACACTGGTTCAACAGTGACATTAATTCCAAGAGACTCAAAATGTCACTTTGGTCTGCCGGTCAAAGTTGGGGCTTATGGAGGTCAGGTGATTGATGGAGTTTTAGCTCAGGCCCCTCTCACAGTGGGTCCAGTGGGTCCCCAGATCCATTCTGTTGTTATTTCCCCAGTGCCAGAATGCATAATTGGAATAGACATACTCAGCAACTGGCAGAATCCTCACATTGGTTCCCTGACTCATGGAGTGAGGGCTATTATGGTGGGAAAGGCCAAGTGGAAGCCACTAGAACTGCCCCTGCCTAGCAAAATAGTGAACCAGAAGCAATACTGTATTCCTGGAGGGATGGCAGAGATTAACGCCACTTGTAAGGGCTTGAAGGATGCAGGGGTGGTAATTCCCACCACATTCCCATTCAACTCTCCTATTTGGCCTGTGCAGAAAACAGATGGGTCTTGGAGGATGATGGTGGATTATTGTAAACTTAACCAGGTGGTGACTCCAATTGCAGCTGCTGTTTCAGCTGTGGTATCATTGCTTGAGCAAATCAACACATCCCCTGGTACCTGGTATGCAGCTAGTGATCTGGTGTGCAGGTTGGAATGTATTGTGTCCCCCAAATTGCCATTGACTTTGATGTAATCTAGTGTGGGCAGGTGTATCATTGTTGATTTGATTGTAATTCTTTGAGGGTTTCCGTGGAGATGCACCCCACCCAACTGTGGGTGATGACTCTGATTAGATAATTTCCATGGAGGTGTTACCCCACCCATTCAGGATGGGTTTAAATTAAGTCACCGGAGCCATATGAATGAGCTGACAAACAGAAGGAACTCAGCGCAGCTGAGAGTGACATTTTGAAGAGGAGCTACAGCCAAGAGGGACACTTTGAAGAATGTACAGGAGCTGAAAAGAGAGGAGCTGCAGAAGAGAGACAGTTTCAAGACAGCTGTTGAAAGCAGACTTTTGCTCTGGAGAAGTTAAGAGAGGAAAAATGCCCCAAGAGCAACTAAGAGTGACATTTTTGAGGGACTGAAGCCTAGAGAGGAACATCCTGGGAGAAAGCCATTTTGAAACCAGAACTTGGAGCAGATGCAGACCATGTGCCTTCCTAGCTAACGGAGGTTTTCCACACACCATTGGCCATACTCCAGTGAAGATACTCAATTGTTCACACTTTTTGGCTTTAAGACTAACTGTGTAACCAAATAAATCCCCTATATAAAAGCCAATCCATTTCTGGTGTTTTGCATCCTGGCAGCATTAACAAACTAGAACATCTGGCAAATGCTTTTTTCTTAATTGCTGTTAGTAAGAACCACCAGAAACAGTTTGCATTCAGCTGGCAAGGCCAGCAGTTTTCATTCACTGTGCTATCTCAGGGTTATATCAACTTTCCAGCCCTATGTCATAATATTGTCCACAGGGATCTTTGATTATTTCTCCCTCCCACAAGACATCACACTGGTCCATTATACTGATGATATCATGTTGATTGGACCTGGTGAGCAAGAAGTAGCAACTACTCTAGATTTATTGGTAAGGTATTTGTGTCGAAAAGGATGGGAGATAAATCCAACAAAAATATGGAGGCCTTCCACCTCAGTAAAATTTCTAGTTGTCCAGTGGTGTGGGGCATGTGGAGATATCCCTTCCAAGGTGAAGGATAAGCTATTGCATCTGGCACCTCCTATGACCAAAAAAAGGCATAATGCTTAGTTGGCCTCTTTGGATTTTGGAGACAACATATTCCTCATTTGGGTGTGCTGCTCTGGCCCATTTGCTGAGTGATCAGAAAAGCTTCTAGTTTTGAGTGGGGACCAGAACAAGATGAGAATCTGCGACAGGTCCAGGATGTTTTGCAAGCTTCTCTGCCACTTGGGCCATATGATCCTGCTGACCCAATGGTGCTGGAAGTGTCAGTGGCAAATAAAGATGCTGTTTGGAGCCTTTGGCAGGCTCCTATAGGAGAATCAAAATGAAGGCCCTTAGGATTTTGGAGTAAAGCTTTACCATCCTCTTCAGATGACTAGTCTCCATTTGAGAAACAGCTGTTGGCCTGCTACTGGGCCTTAGAAGAGAAAGAACACTTAACCATAGGCCAACAAGTTGCCACGAGACCTGAGTTACCTATCATGAGCTGGGTGTTGTCCAACCCACCAAGCCATAAAGTTGGGCATGCACAGCAGCACTCTATTATAAAATGGAAATGGTATATACAAGATAGAGCTTGAACGGGTCCTGAAGGCACAAGTGAGTTATATGAGGAAGTGATCCAAATGCTCATGGCCCCCACTCTTTTCACCTTACCTTCTCTTTCCCAGCCCACAGCTATGGCATCTTGGGGCTTTCCTTACAATCAGTTGACTGAGGAAGAGAAAACTCGGGCCTGGTTTACAGATGGTTCTGCACGATATGCAGGCACCACCCAAAAGTGGACAGCTGCAGCACTGCAGCCCCTTTCTGGGATGTCCCTGAAGGACAGTGGTGAGGGAAAATCCTCCCAGTGGGCAGAAATTCAAGCAGTGTGCCTGGTTGTTCACTTCGCTTGGAAACAAGAATTGGCCAGAGGTGAGTGTATACTGTTCTAGTTTGCTAATGCTGCCGAATGCAAAACAACAGAGATGGATCGGATTTTATAAAGGGGTTTATTTGGTTACACAGTTACAGTCTTAAGGCCATAAAGTGTCCAAGGTAACATATCAGTAATCAGGTACCTTCACTGGAGGATGGACAATGGTGTCTGGAAAACCTCTGTTAGCTGGGAAGTCACGTGGCTGGTGTTTGCTACTAAGTTCTGGTTTCAAAATGGCTTTCTCCCAGGACGTACCTCTCTAGGCTGCAGTTCCTCAAAAATGTCACTCTTAGTTGCACTTGGGATATTTGCCCTCTCTCAGCTTCACCAGAGCAAGAGTCTGCTTTCAATGGCCGTCTTCAAACTGTCTCTCATCTGCAGCTCCTGTGCTTTCTTCAAAGTGTCCCTCTTGGCTGTAGCTCCTCTTCAAAATGTCACTCACAGCTGCACTGAGTTCCTTCTGTTTGTCAGCTCATTTATATGGACCCACTGATCAAGGCCCACCCTGAATGGGTGGGGCCATGCCTCTGTGGAAATTATCTCATCAGAGTTATCACCTACAGTTGGGTGGGGCACATTTCCATGCAAACAACCTAATCCAAACGTTCCAACTTAATCCCCACTAATATGTCTGCCCCACAAGATTGCATCAAAGAATATGGCTTTTCCTGTGGGACATAATACATTCAAACCGGCACATATACTGATTCATGGGTTGTTGCTAATGGTTTGGCTGGATAGTCAGGGACTTGGAAGGAACATGATTGGAAGATTGGTGACAAAGAAGTCTGGGGAAGGTGTGTATGGATAGACCTTTCTGAATGGGCAAAGAACATGAAGATTTTGTGTCCCATGTGAATGCTCACCAGAGGGTGACTTCGGGAGAAGAAGATTTTAATAACCAAGTGGATAAAATGACCTGTTTGATCGATACCAATCAGCCTCTTTCCCCGGCAGCTCCTGCATTGCCCAATGGGCTCATGAACAAAGTGGTCATGGTGGTAGGGAGGGAGGTTATGCATGGGCTCAGCAACATGGACTTCCACTCACCAAGGCTGACCTGGCCACAGCCACCACTGATTGCCCAATCTTCCAGCAACAGAGACCCACACTCAGTCCCCGATATGGCAACAGTTCCTGAGATGATCAGCCTGCTACCTAGTGGCAGGTTGATTACATTGGACCACTTCCATCATGGAAGGGGCAGCAATTTGTTCTTACTAGAATAGACTACTCCATATATGGGTTTTCCTTCCCTGCATGAAATGCTTCTGCCAAAAGTACTATCCATGGACTTACAGAATACCTTATCCACCATTATGTTATTCCACACAGCATTGCTTCTGACCAAGGAACCCACTACACAGCAAATGAAGTGAGGGAATGGGCACATGCTCATGGAGCTCTCTGGTATTACCATGTTCCACACCATCCAGAGGCAGCTGGGTTGATAGAATGGTGGAATGGTTGGTTGAAGACTCATTTACAGTGACAACCAGGTGGCAATACCTTGCAGGGTTGGGGCAGTGTTCTCCAGGAGGCTGTGTATGCTCTGAATCAACACCCACTCTATGGTCCTATTTCTCCCATAGCCAGGATTCATGGGTCCAGGAATCAAGGGTTGGAAAGAGGAGTGGCATCACTCACTATCACTCCTAGTGATCCACTAGGTAAAGTTTTGCTTCCTGTCCCTGCAAGCTTAAGCTCTGCTTGTCTTCAAGTCTTTGTTCCAAAAGGAGGAGTGCTTCCATCAGGAAACACAACAACAATCCCATTGAACTGGAAGTTAAGGTTGCCACCTGGCCCCTTTGTGCTTCTTATGCCTCTAAATCAACAGGCAAGGAAGGGGATTACTGTACTGGCTGGAGTAATTGATCCTGACTATCAAGGGGAAATAGCACTGCAACTACACAATGGAAGTAAAGAAGAGTTTCCCTGGAATATAGGAGATCCCCTAGGGCATCTCTTAGTACTACCATGTCTTATGATTAAAGTCAATGGAAAACCACAACAACCCAATCCAGGCAGGACTACCAATGACCAAGAAACTTCAGGAATGAAGGTTTGGATCACCCCATTAGGCAAAGAAACATGGCCAGCCGAAATATTTGCTGAGTCTAAAGGGAACATGGAATGGATAGTGGAAGAAGGTAGTGATAAATATGAACTACAGCCACATGACCAGTTACAGAAATGAAGACTATGATGGCATGAATATATCCTCCTTGTTTTGCTGTGAGTATATTTTTATTTGTCTTTAGAGCAAATATATTTGTTTTCTTCTCTGTCTTATCCCCTTATTATATGGCATAAGATGTATTGTTCATTTTGCTGTATTTAAGCTAAAGGAAATCAATTTTAAGAGTTAATGTCACCCAAGGACTTGCACCCTCTTCTGGAGAGATTTAGTACATTTCCAGTTGTACACTGGATAGCAGAGTATTGTTAGGTGAAATATATGTCTGTTATTGTTCTCTACTTAGAGATAAAGTATGATTTTAGGTGATATGTATAGCTGCCAAGTTGACAAGGGGAGGACTGTGATGGTTAGGTTCATGTGTCAACTTGGCTAGGTGATGGTACCCAGCTGTCTGGTCAAGCAAACACTGGCCTAGCTATTGCTGTGAGGATAGTTGTGGCTGGTTAATAAACCAACAGGCTGGTTTATTAAATCATCAGTCAATTGGCTGCAGCTGTGACTGGTGACATCAATGACGGGTGTGTCTTCCACAATGAGAGAATGCAGTCAGCTAGATTGAATCCAATCAGTTGAAGGCTTTTAAGCGAGACAGATAGAGGACCTTCACTTCTTCTTTGACTGACCAGCAAAGCATTTCCTGAGGAGTTCATCAAAGTTGCCAGTTCATTTCCTGAGGAGTTCATTGAACACATTCATCAAAGTTGCCAGTTCATTGCCTGAGGATTTCATCAAACATCTTCATTGGAGTTGCCAGTTTGCTGCCTGCCCTGTGGAATTTGGACACGTGCCTACCCACAGTTGCATGAGACACTTATAAATCTTATATTCATAGATATCTCTTGTTGATTCTGTTTCCCTAGAGAACCCTAACTAACACAGGGAGTTTAATCCATTAACATTTAGTGTTATTACTGTAAGGGGAGTACTTTCTTCTGCCACTTTTTTTTTTTTTTTTTTTGGATTTTATATGTCATGTCTTATTTTTTTCTCTCTCTACTTTTACCCTTCCTGGTAGTCTTCATTTCTACACTCTTCTCCAAACTTCTCTCTCCAGTCTTTTCCTATCAGCCTATAGCACTCCCTTTAATATTTCTTGTACTGTCTGTCTCTTATTCACAAACTCTCTCAGTGTCTGTTTGTGTAAAAATATTTTAATGTCTCCCTCATTTTTGAAGGACAGTTTTACCAGATATAGAATTCTTGGTTTACCAGATACAGAAAATTCTTTTTCTCTTTCAATTTCTTAATTATATCTTACCACTGCCTTCTAGCCTCCATGGTTTCTGTAGAGAAATCTGTACATGGCTTTATTGAGCTTCTCTTGTATGTGATGGATTGCTTTTCCCTTGCTTTTAGAATTCTCTCTTTGTCTTTGACATTGGACAATCAGATCAGTAAGTGTCTTGGAGTTGTTCTATTGGGATCTTTTCTGTTTGGGGTATGCTGTACTTCTTGAATCTGTAATTTTCTGTCTTTCATAAGAGTTGGGAAATTTTCAATGAGTATTTCTTCTGTTATTCTGCCCCTTTTCCCTTCTTTTCTCCTTTGGGGCACCCTTAACACATATATTCACACACTTCATGTTGTCATTCAGCTCCCTAAGACCCTGCTCGTATTTTCCCATTCTTTTCCCTACCTGTTCTTGTGTATGTATGAATTCAAATGTGTTGTCTTCCATCTCACTGATCATTTCTTCTGCTTGTTCAAATCTACTGTTGTATCCTCCATTGTGTTTTTCATCTCTTCTATTGTGCCTTTCATTCTCATAAATTCTGCCATTTATTATTTCAAGCTTATGAATTCTTCTTTATGATCACCCAGTGTCTTCTTTTTATCCTGTATCTCTTTTGCCATATCTTCCCTCAGTTCACAGAATTGATTTAGGAGATTTGATTGAACATGTTTAATTAGTTGTCTCAACTTCTGTTTCTTGGTTAAACTATTAGTTTGTTCTTTTTGCTGGTCCATATTTTTGTATTTTCTAGTATGGCTCATTTTGTTAAGCTGTCTAGGCATCTGACTTTCTTGATTAGTTTATTCTGGAGCTTGTTTTCAATCTTTTACGTAGGGTTTTCTTGTTGATTGTCTTTGTCCTCTATCCTTTGCTTTCAATTCAGCTTATTCTCAACCTCTAACTTGGCTTCTATTTGGTTGGTCAGGATTTTTCACCTCTTATTTTTCTATCTCTTGCCCTTCTTCTATGTAACCTTTTAGTGAAAGGCTGTCCTCAGATATGTTCAACCCCAATCAGGTTTTCCCAGTCCAGAGAGGCCCAGGTCTCAGGAGGAGGATATGGAGTTTCCCTAAGAATGAGACCCTCCTGTAAGGTCTCTAGACTCTGTACTTTTCATACCCTATCTTGTTGGTGGTGCTTGTCAGCCTGCAGCTCCCCATCAGTTCAAAGAGGTGCAGTGCCTTTAGTTTTCTGCAGACTTGGTCCCCGTCCAGGTTGTGGCTGACTGAAACTGGCTTCTGTTTTCCAGCCCCTGGAGTCTGAGTTTCTTGAAGGAGGGCAGCCACTCGAGCTGGACTATGTCCCCCTTTTCTTGAGGAAGTTATGCCCTTTTAGGAATTGTCTCCCCCACTAGGTTCATTGCTTTGCCAGTCAGACCTATCTCAGCTCTCTGTTGCCTGGTTCTAGAGGCTAGTTGCAGATATCTGAGGCTTTCTGTAAGGAGCTACTTTGAATAGTTATTTTAAAAAGAAAAAAGAAAAAGAAAAGAAAAGGGAAAAAAATCCCTTTTTAAGTCTTTCTCCAGCCACCAAGTTTTATCAGTCTTAGCATAGATTATTTAAAGAGATGTGCTTTAGGCTATTAAGTCTTTCACCTGGATAGTTACCCTCTAACACCTTTAGTTCCGCTCTTGCCAGGGGGCTATTGAAGTGTAAAAAGATAAGGAGTCAGAGAGCAAGAAAAGAAAAGAGACAAACTGTAAAAAACAAAACAAAACAAAACAAAACAAAAAATAAACAAGCCATTTTGGAGCCACGTAGTGAGAGACCGACTGGGTGCCTGCTTATATGTTCCCTCCCTTCCTGGAGCCCAGCCCTTTTCCAGCACCCTGAACACTCCCAACTCCAAAAGTTAATTAATTTGTTAATTAATTCTGTGATTCAGGCTGGGTCAAGCCCCCCTTCTTGCTCTCAGCAGGTTGTTTGTTTTTTTCTCCTCAGGGAGCCAGCTGTAAGGTGGTATGCTGGGTCTGGGAGGGGAGGGGCACAGAACCCTAGCCAGAAACTTAAAGGTTTCTCTGTGATCTTATTTGTTCCACCTGTTTCCAACTATTGCACGATGCATGACTGGTCACTAGAGACCTGGAAAATGCTGTTTCATAGTGTTCCTGGCTAATTACAGCTGCCCTGGAGGAGTAACTAAATTCCACACCTCACCACTCCATCTTGCCCCCCCAAAATTGGATTTTTGATGTTTATACTCCCACCTCTTCCTCCCTTTGTCTTTCTTATGTCAGTACAAAACCACCACCATTCATCCATGTCCTCAGGTCAAAAATATAGAAGTTACTCTTGATTCCTCTCTTTCCCTTTCCCATCACTCCCCTACCCCAATCATCATGTTTTGTTGCTTCAACCTCTAAAATATATCTTGAATCCATCTGCTTCTCCATCTTTTTACTACCCTTGTCCCAGCCACTGTCATCTCTCAATGGAACAATTTCAGTGTCCTGTAATTGGTCTTGCTGCTTCCACTTTTGCCCTCTACCATCTATTCTTCACACAGTGATTTTGTCAAAAACTGAAATCAGGTATTTCTGCCCTACCCAAAACTCTCAAAATGTTTCTTACCAGGTGGAACAGATAAGGTCATAGAGAAACCTGTAAGTTTCTGGCCAGGGTTCTGTGCCCCTCCCCTCCCAAACCCAGCAGACCATCTTACAGCTGGCTCCCTGAGGGGAAAAAACAAACAAACAATCTGCTGGGAGCAAGAAGAGGGGCTCAATGCAGCCTCAATCACAGAATTAATTAACAAATTAATTAACTTTTGGAGTTGGGGGCTTTCAACTCCAAAAATCCAAAATCTACCTTGTCTTACAAGATATGATCTTTGCAGATGATTTATTTGACTTCCCCACCCCATTCCTTACCCAGACAGTCCTATTCTCTTCCTCAAACTCACTGAACTTTCTTCCGCAGGGCCTTTTCCTTAGCCCTTTGTTCTGAACAGAATGCCCTGTCCTCTCTTTGAAGGAGGACTGATTCCTTCTGGATAATCAAAATCTCAATGTAAATTTTGCCTCTTTAGAGAGGCCCTCCCTGTCCACCCAATCTAAAGTAGTCTCTATTCACTCTCTATCATTTCATACTATTCTAATTCTTTCCATTGTCCTTATCGGTACTTGCTTTTTCCATATTCATTATGTATCTCTCCAATAATAGGTACATTTTTTTTACTACTATGCTGCCAGTGTTTATGTAATTTGATAGGCACTCAGTGTATATCTTTAAAAGAACAAAATTCAGAATAAAATACAGCTTTCAAAATGTCCACTGATAATGCCCATCTGCATATCCCACAGGCACCTCATCATTTAACTCCGTAATTGTTCTTTGTCCTGTATCCCCCAGTGACAAGACCAGTAAGGTGATTTTTTTAATGCCTTCATGGATGGCTTGAGGACCCGAAAAAGATATTAAGAGGCCACATCTTCTCCAAGTTAATATTATATTTTTAGCTCAATCTACAAATTTAATTATTATATTTATTAACATGGTAATTTTTCATCACTTTTAAGTTTGTTTTGATCAGTTGTTTAAATTTCTTTGAACATTGTAAACTACATTTACATATTTACTATATTAGATTTCTTTTAGAAGTACTTCATTTGTTTAACAAGTAAAATCTTCTCAAGTACTTAAGCAAATCTTGTAAATCTAGTAAATTAAACTTACTGATGCACTGAGTCTTAGATTCTCTGAAATGTTCCAGTGTTTATAAACCAAGGAAAATTTCAATTTAAAATTACAAGTGTAAACAACTGTCATTAAAACATTTTATATTACAGTTACAAAATTAATCTTAGAGGGAAAATTCTCTTAAAACTAAAATATGTAATGTGCACAAATATTTTCCTTAACACCAAAATATTAATATTATAGATTTTATTTGTTTCAACATTTTGATCCTTAATTTAACTCTTCCTGGTGTTGAGGTTATAATTATACTAGCTCATCTAACTTTTGAGTTGCCATCCCAAGAGCCTTGTGGGATAACATCTTAGCTGCCTGAAGTTGCATATCAATAAGCAGTTTTGGCTGTATGTGAAATTTAATACTGCAAATATGCATGGTGAACTTTTTGTTTTTTTGTCTCTAGATCTGTCAGCTTGAGCTCTGCTTTCTAGCCATGGTGTTAGCACTTACCAAATGGGATGGGCTTAAAATGCTTTCCCTGGATTCAAGTTACACATTACTTAACACTTAAGTCTGATGAATCTACAACCCCCCACAAGATTTGCAGCTAATTTTCTTCTCTGCATGCACTGGATTTTTTCTTTCATTGTCTTCTAAGATATTTAATTGTTGTCTGGTTGAACTCTGCATATATTTTAAATTTTTCTCACTTCATTTCTGCCATGTTAGTGATATCACCCCATAGCAGACACCTGAAAATAAATTTGCTTTTTCCATCAAAATTTCCCATATCAAAATTGTCACTTACCTTGATTCTACCCTTGATCTCAAATTCATGCCACCCTTCTCATTCTCACTGCTATAATATCTGTTTATTTTATTTTTTCTCACATGAACCCTTGCTCTTTTCCACAACTTTTCAACCCACCAAGCCTTCCGCACATCTACCAAAGTTATGTTTCTAAAATGCAAATCTTCCCATGCCACTCTGCCTAAAATACCTTCATAGATGTAGGTAACCTTCAGGATTAAGTACAAACTTTGTAGCATGGCATTCTTATCCATTCATTCAGAAATCCATTCATTCACTTATCCATCCATTAAGGAGATCCTACTCAGTGCTGGGCATTCCGTTATCTCTCTGCCATTTCTATTTATAAAACCTTATTTATTCTCAGGGTTTTCCACTCCACCACTCACTCTCCAAATGGCCTTCATGTACATTGAACTATGTGCAGTTCCCCAAATATGCTATGATTTCTCATATCTGATGGGTTTTGCTTCAGACGTTCCCTTTGCCTGGAAATTCCTTTTCCTTTTCAGCCACAGAACTGCCTTGTACTCGTTTTTGAAGTTTAGCTAAAATATCACTTTCTGTAAGATAACTTGTGTCATCTGCTTCCTCATTTGGGGTTAGTTACGACTTTTCTATGCTTTCATGGACCCTCACACACATATGTGCTTTAGCATTAGTTATAGAGTTGTAATTCATGATTTCCTTGTCCATCTCTTTGAATTCACTGAGTTTTCATCTCTATATCTCCAGCTTATAGAACATAATAGACACTCTAAAATATTTTTTGCATAGATGAATGAGTAGAGAAATCAATGAGTGAATACAAGATGCCTATCCTTTAGAATCAGAATATTTGGCCATCAATACACTCTTAGAGATTATCTTTGACTGTAGCTTAACAGTTCAAGAAGTTTGCATGCAGCTAAGGGGTCAACTTGAGCCCCTCATGTGAGCAAGCAATATGTAGTCTACAAAATCCTTAGGGAGGACTCTTGTTCTTTTTGAGTATCTAATATGGGTAGCAAGGGTAGGAGACTCCTTCTTTCTTTATTATTCACATCCATTCAAAAGGCCTGTTTTTTAAAAAAAAAATCTTTTTATTGTAAAATAAAACATAGTTTTAGAAAATCACACAAATAAAATATATGTCTTAATGAATTATTTTAAATGAACAACCAGGTCAAGATTTAGAACCCTTCCATGTGCCTCATCTCAATCACAACCCACTCCTACCCTCAAAAGAATTATCATAACTTTTATAGTAATCACTTCCATATATTTTTAAAATTAATTTGATTATCCCAATATGAATATGTAAATGTTATATTTTAGCCTTTCCTTAAAAAATATTTTGATATATCTTTTAAGTGCCTTTTAATCTATAGGCCCCTCCAACATACTTTTTATTTCCTGATGATTTATCTGTTGAACTCAGTCCTTGTGACATGTAGTCTCATATAGTCTGTATTTTGCTGATTTCATAACCTTGTTGAGGTTCAATATATTCTTGTCCTCTATATTTCCTGGAAATAGGCAACTGAATTGAAAGGTTTTATTCAATTCATGTTTGATTCCTTAGCAAGATGGTTTTGTGTTCTCTTACCAGAAAGTACATAATATCCAGTTATCTCTCTTTTGGTTGATATCAACAGTCATTGATGTCCATGGCCTAGATCCATTAATTCTTTGGAAGTTGCATCGTGGTGACATTGTAGTTCTTTTTCTTTTATTAACTGGAACATTTTCATAAAGAGATATTTCCCTTCTCTACTATTTAGTTATCGATTTCATAAAAGAAATGCATGCTAAATACTTGATTGTTTCTCTTTATCCTTTGAAGCTGATGAATTAGTTTCTTTCTTGTTTTGAATATCATTGTGAAATTTTGCTTTTACACATGTTGCAGGTTTTAAACTATTACATTTCTTATTCTTGTTGAAGCTCAAATTGATCCACCTTTGCCAATGCGAACCTCTTTGATGTGGCTCCTGAGCTCGAGGTCTTTGGACATGATCCTAGCTGTTGTTGATAACTTCCTTGCTATCTGGAATGATAAGATGTTCCGGGCTCTTCCTGTATGTGTCCTTCCCTGGACCTAGAATTACCTAGTTCTCCAAGAAACCCGTTTTTTTTTTTTTTTGGAGAAGAGGTATTTCAAGACTACATTCTTGGTGCTGGGGTGCTTATTGCTCCTGGAATGATCACTGTTTCTAGCCAAAAAATCTTCTTTATTTTTTAAAAAGCTTAGCCTTATGAGTGCTAATTTTGTTAGTGCAAGCAGATAGGTTTAGAATAATTGGGATAGACTGTTTTCCTCTGCTCTAGGTTCCTTCAATTAATCGGAAGTTGCTGGAAAATCTACACTTCATTTTGTCTACTTTTAAAATATGAAGACATTTAGCAATGCTGTGCTCCAGACATCTATCTTCATGGTCATTACCAACCTGTACAGTTAAGAGATTGGCCATCAAGATTAGGGTGAGTTAATTAATAACATAGCCCAGGGTTATCGCAGAGGCTGTCTTAAAACTCAGGGCCGTGGTCTTGAGAAATTTTTTTTTTTCCTCTAGAAGCCTCAGGGCAATGTCTCCTGAATAAGAACCCTAATAGAAATTTGAATTAAGTAACCATACACAGTGCCAAAGAGAGCAAGAGTTTGATTTCACACTGTGTATATACATGCAAAACTGACAGAATTAGCAGTTCTTTCCACATTTATTTCACAATTTATATGGCTCTTACTAAATAAATTTAAGTTGTAAAGAAATCATTTCCTTAACTTCTCATTTCTTATGTAACTTTTATGCTCTTGAGGAAAATACAATTCTCCAGATGAGAATCTGCGGTCGTTGTTGACTCTTCTGGGGGGGGGGGGTGGCGGCCGGTTGCTAAATCCTATACTCTCGGGATTGCTCGGAGGGTACCGGCGGCGGGGGCTCTTTCCCGGAGGCGAGGGCGAGGCGGGGGACTGGGCCCGGTCCCCGGCGGTGGCGTGCAAGGTGTGGAGGGCGGCGAGAAGGAACAGGCGGGACACGTTTCTTTTAGGGTGAGGAAGCCAAGAGAGTTTATTAGGGGAGAGTACAAGCTTATATCGGGCGGTTTAGAGGGCAGGGTAGCTGTAGGGGTTGAAGGCTTGGATTGGTTCTGAGAGGGCGCGGAGGTTGTTTGAAAAGAGGCGGGAGTTGCTCCGGTAACGAAGAGGGTGGAGGGTGCGGGTAAGGCACGGGGGGGGGGTGTTTCTCCAGCAAGCCCTCCCCAACGGTTGTACTTTGGGGTGAGGAAATGGGGCCTGCATTCGGCTCCACTTTCTCAGGCCCGGGGGGCCGTGGAGGGCGCTACCACCCGTGCCCCACTACCTTTCCTAGGGGCTGATCAGTTCCCCTGGCCCAGGCCCGCCAAGTCGGAACTCGATAACAGTGTCCCGCAAGAATCCTTTCCTTGGCAATAGTCTGCACAGGACTTGAGACATATTGATTTGCAATTAAATGTTTGTTGAATGAATACTAATAGCTATGATTTATTAAGTCCCACTAAGTGTTGGGCAGTTTATGCATTTTTTTCCTGTTACTTGCACAGTAGTCCTGAAATGTATGCTATATTTTCTCCACTATATAGTCCAGAAAATGGAGGATAGGAAATTTGAGGAAACACATAGCTAGTAGGTTCTGGATCTGAGTTCTCACCCCAGGACTCTCTGATCCCAGAGTACCTGTTTTGTTTTGTTCTTTTCTTTTTCTGTTTTACCATACCACTGGCCTGGCTTTGACTATACAACCAGAGAAGAAATTGCTTCTCTTTTCATGAGTAGAAGACAAATGATCTTTGGGGATAATTTGTTATCAATACTTCTTTTACTTCCTTGGTTCTAGTTGCAGGAATGAAAAATAGTGACATTTAAATGTATATGAGAGGACAACTCCTATATTTTAAATAGAATAACTTAAAATTAGACAGTTAACAAATATATCAAGTAGATACTTATATATCTACTAAGAAGTGGGTATTGTGGGAGATACAAAATGAAAAAGGCATGATGTCTGCTTTTCCAGGATAGCATAACCTAGTAAGGTGACAGATATGAGCATAAATAAAAAAGGGTGTTTCCCTGTTGTCAGAAACTTCAAGCAATCATTATTGGCTCTGCCTGTCCTGGATTAAAAGGTTGCGTATGTTGGTGTTTGTGGGTGAAGAGGGGTTGGTGGCCTGGGGAGGATCTTGACAGAATAGATTTAGGTAAATTGAGCTGGGATAAGGGTGTGAATGCAGAAGAAAGTTTTGTCTCATTGGAAAAATTCAGAGAGTACAGATAGGTGCTCTGGCTTTAGAATTGTGGCAGGAGGACATTTTTACAGTTGGAGCTGTAGGAGGCTGCATTGTTTCCCTTTCTTGGCTCTACTCCTCAACTCTTGGGCCCTTTCCTCCATTCTTCTTCTCAGCACATAAGCATGCCTATACTTTACAGTGAAAAAGAATTCTTATATTTTAATATGAAGCACAGCAGCCTACCTATATGTAACCATCTGCTTTTCTTTTCTTCCATGGAAATAGCACAGATGTCTTCTATAGAAGATTAATTCCTCCACCTGCTTTAAATCTAAGTTCCTTCCCAGGAGCCTTAAACAAATCCCTTTTCTCTTTTCCTTTCAACCTCTCTCTCCCACCTTGGTTCTTTCCATTGGCTTTAAAGCCTAATTATTTCCTATTTACATATGCAAAATAAAAACTAAAGCATCAGTAGATTCTTGATCCCCATCAGTCTCCACTCTATTTCTCTCCCACTCTTCATAATCCAATCACTGGATATTTTTGTCTATGTCTCAATATCCTCATATTCAACTCTCTCAAATCTGGCTTTCTCATTCATCTCTCCACTGAAATAACTCTCTCTAAGATCACCAATGACTTCTTTATTACTAAACCCTGCTGATGTTTTTCAGTTCCCATCTGTATTAGTCTGGGTAAGTAATGCAAGCTTTCACAATAGACAAACCCCAAAATATCAGTAGCTTAGCACAATATCATAAAGGTTCCTTTCTCAATCACATTCAGTCTAATGCTGGTCAGATGACTCCTTCCATCTTGTGGTTGTGCCATATGAAATATATCACTGTTCTGGCTATCTACTACTGCATAACAAACTACTCAAAACTTTAGTGGCTTGAAACAATGATGACATTTATTTGGCTCATGAGTCCATAATTTGAAAAGGGCTTGACAGATACAGTTTTTATTCTGTTTCACTCAGCAACTGCTAGAGGAGCTTGAAGGCTGAGGTGTACAGTCATCTGAAGGCTCACTCACTTGTTGGGGTAGTTGCTAGAGCATCTACACATGGTCTTTCCTTGGGGTTGCTTGGCTTCCTCACAGCATGATGTCTTGGGTCCAAGGGCAGGCATCCTAAGAAAGTGCAAGGCAAAAGTTGAATCTTCTTTTCTAACCTGCTCTCAGAAGTCATGCAGCATCACCTCCACTGCATTCTGTTCTTAGAAGTGAGTCACTACGTCCACACGGATGGACTTGACTCCTTAGCTGCATTTATGCAGTCAACTGTTCTTCTACATGAGACATCATCTTCCCTTCTTTTTAATGGCCCCACATTACCAGACTTTACTCCTGCACCTTTGTTCTAAAGCAAAACCCCAAATTCATGATATAGTCCGCCCCCAAAATACTTCTCCACTCTCATCTTGTACTTTGTTCTTCCCTGCCTTTTCTGTTCCAGTCAAACTGTTTTAATCTCTTAGCTAGGCCACATTCCTTCACACCCTGGGGCCTTTGCCAAGGCTGTAGCTTCTGCCTGGAATGCTCCTTCCTCTCTGCTTTCCTTAGCTCTGGTGTTTCTTCTTCAAGTAGTTTTTCTTGACCTTCAAAATTAGTACTATCTATGTGTATTATTCTAGCCTCTAATAGCAGCATACATACCTCTATTTCAAAGCGTTTTTCACAATTTGAAATTATCTTACTTATTTGTTTTTATTTATTGTCTAGCTTCCTTTCTATAATTAAGGTCAAAGAAAGAGATAATCAATATATGCCTAGTGTTCATCTAACACAATGACTGCCACATGATAAATATTTTTTTGATAAATGAATGTCCCATTCAGACTAGAAATCCTGTAGTAGCAAGAAACATAGCCCATCTGTTAGCAGTACTTCTCAAATGTGGGAAATTCTACTCCCCTAGGGGATGTTTGGAAATGTGCACATATGTTTGTATGTGTGTGTGTGTGTGTGTGTGTGTGTGTGTGTGTGTGTGAGAGAGAGAGAGAGAGAGAGAGAGAGAGAGAGAGGAAGAGGAGGAACCTGATGTTTACTATTTACTATGCAGTGATCAGGTATGTTTACCATCCTGTAATGAATTGGACAGTCTGATACAACACAGAATTATCCTGTACCATATAGTGATAGTGTCCCTACATGGCTTTGATAAATAATATGCCAATGGTTTAACTGTCCTTCTTAGTTACGTGTCTTGAAAAGAACAAGTATTAAAGCCTGACAGAGAAGGAGGGAAGTGCTATAGTACTGAGTCTCTCCACCTCAACTTATCCATTCTGTAGAGGTGCCATGGAAAAGAGCGGAGTGACTTAGGTTTCCTCTTAAGAGTATACATATGGTAGGGAGTGATGGCTTCTTGGCCTTGCAGACAGTGGAGACTTGTCTCTCTCCATTAAGCAAGCCCATGGGGTCTCTGAAATCAGATATAGTTGCCATTAGGTACTGTCAGGGGGACAAATTCACTGGCTCTAAGGGCCAGTGCTTTGCCTCTGGAGTATAGCAAAGAGATAGTAATAGACATGCATCAGATGCATTCAAGCTGGTTATTATAATGGAGGTGGGAAAGCAGATGGTATGAAAGGCCAACATGATTAAAATGCTTACAGCATTTTCAAACTTAATGGAGTGAAGTAAGGTACTGATGGAACATTTTTTCCTGTCCCTAGGAGGTTAGTCTGAAGATAGGGATTACAACAAAGAGATAAGCATTTATTATCTCTCACAGCTTCCATGGATCTGGAATCCTAAAGTGTGTTGCCTGAGTATTTTTAACTCAGTGAGGCTGCACTCAGATGTCAGTTGGGGTTGCCCTCATCTGAGGACTTGACTGGAGCTGAAGGATCCACCTCAAAGGTGACTCATTCTCATGGCTGGAAAATTGGTGCTAACTATTGGTGGGAGGCCTCAGTCCCTCCCCAGCTGGACCTTCCCACAAGAAAGAAATCTTGAGTGTTCCAGAACTAGCAATCCAAGAGACCAAGGGAAAAGCAGCAATTCTTGTGTCCCTTTGGTCACACAGAATATCCTGATTCATTGTGTGAGAGGCCTGCACACAAAGGCGTGAAACCTCAGAGGTAAGGATTATTGTGGTGTTACTTAGAGGCTGGCCACCACAGTGACCTATCTAGCCAGTGCTCCAGGGTTGAGTTCAAAGACATCTGTCTGCCTGCTGGTGTAAGAATCCCAGTTGCCTCAGGTTCTGGATAGATAGAGTCCACACTGGTCTGATGGCCTTTGATATAAGATGGGAAATGGGAGCAAGAGGGAAGATACTGTGTTGGGAGGTGACAGGGAAAGTAGGGGTTTTCTTCTCCACTGGTTCCATCAGTGGAGGTTGGAGGCAATTGTTTGTAAGCTCTGCGTGGGCAGAAGAGTAAACATGTTTTTCTCGTTGATTAGATGTTTGCCAAGCCTCCAAACTTGCAAACCTGCTCTGCTACCACAAGAGACTGAGAAAAAATAATGGGAAGAGAGGGTGTGGTGGATTGAATTATGTACCCCAATTTAGGCATGTTCTTGGTCTTCATCCACATCCCTGTGGGTGTGAACCCCTTGTGAATAGGATTGATTGAAGATATTACTTTAATGTGTGGCCCCACTGAATGAGCTGGGGCTTTAATCCAGATTACTGGGATCCTTTATAAACAGAAGAAATTCAGACATAATGAGAAAGAACCAGGAGGAGCTGGATTAGGAAGTCAGCGGGAACCTGGGAGAGAGGAGGGGAGGCCATCGCCATTTGACAGGAAAGCCCAGGATCTCAAGGATTGCCATCCAATTAGAAGGTTACGGACCCCCAGAGAAAGCAAGCCTTCTAGCCACTGGAATCATAATCCAGTAAATTTATGTTGTTTAAGCCAATCCAATATGTAGCATTTTTAATATTAGCATAGGAAAACTAAGACATATATGGTAATAACATCTAGGCTGTGAGCGGAGTGGGGTAGGGTGGGGTGGGGTATCCTCTTAAATTTCTTTTCCAAGAGGGAGACACTTGGAGATTCCTTGAAATTCATGAAGGCCCCGAGTTGGGGAGACATAGAGGATGGATGAGACAATGAGGGGCAGTAGCCAAAAGTTATAGCCAAGTCTTGCAAGGGACTTCCAGTACTCAGGAAAACTGCTTGTGATTGGGTCTTTTGTTGGCAGAGTCCATAAAGTGGATTGAAATTTTACAATGGAGAGAACTACAGCTTTGTAACCAAAATGAGATTGTCATAATTATTAAAAATTATTTAAAAATTAAGGAGTCACACTGAGATGCCCATAAGGTAGCCTTCTGAGAATAAGGTTCCACAGAGCTGACTTGGTAGAAGTTACAGGCACATTAGAACTATTTCATGTATATATGTCAACCAAGAACCCTCAGCTGTGGGTCGAATTGTGTTCTCCTAAAAGTTATGTTGAAATCTTAACCTCAGGAACCTGTGAATGAGACCCTATTAGGATCTTTGCAGATGAAATTGAGTTAAGATGAGGTCCTTATCAAGAGAGGGAGATTTGGAGTCAGAAGGAAAAGACAGCCATGTGAAGACAAAGGCAGACATTGGGGTTTTGCTGCCATAAGCCAAGAAACAGCTGGAAAAAGTAAGGAAAGTCTTCTCCACAGCTTTTGGAGGGAGCATGACCCTGCTGACACCTTGATTTGGGACTTCTAGTCTCAGAACTGTGAGGGAATAAATTTCTATTATTTTAAGCCACCCAATTTATGGTACTTTTATGTGTGTGTTTGGATGGGGGGAAGGGGGCAGCTCCAGGAAACTAATACTGTCCTTTTCAACACTGAGTAATATAATGGCAGTGAAGGTAATGATAACCATCAAATTAATGATGTGCCCTGGTGCCAGAGGCTAAATTTTCCATGTTAGTAAACATTCTTATGTCTCAGTTGTGCCATATTTCTCTTGACCAGAGATGTCAACCATGTGTAAATTACAGGCTGGTATTTGTGGCCTCCCAGATCCTGGGAATGATTGCAAAGCATGGAGTACCATGGTGAGCTTCTAATAAATGTTATCATACTGGTTAAGTCAGGAAGAAAGTGGAGGAAAATCAACATCAGAATGTTGATCTAATAATAGAAAAGAAATTGTGTGTTCCTCTGTGGCAAAAGATGTCCAAAGGACAGAAGCCAAGTTTAAGAGTAGGTGGGGCTCAATTTAAATCCCCCTTTAGATTCATTTGCTTTAAAATATTCTGATGTTTATATAGATGGACTTGAGGGAACTTTCTGAGGATTTAATGATCAACCCATTTTCTAGCTATTCTTTTAAAATTGCTAAGAAATTTTTTGCATTGTCTTTCCTGTAGAGCAAAGCTTTGAAATTAGGTAATTTTTGCCTTTTAACAGTGAATTGCAAATGAGAGATTAATCACGTCTTTCATGTTTTATGCAGCCTTTTAAAAAATATGGCTAATTTTCTGATGATATTCATAATTTATTTAGACTTTGATAAGCCTTCTACATTTCAACTGATCCCTATTTAGACAGATTTTAAAAATACATAATAAGAAGAGACAAAGCAGCTCTAAGCCATATTCGTTAATGTCTTAACTTATGTAAGGTCCCAGTGCAAATTCCTGACAACACGAGATGTATGCAACAAAGAGGAAACAGCATGGGTTTTGTAGTTACCTCAGTTTTGGTTTTAAACCCTGATTCAGTCACACTTCACCAGTGTGACATTGGTGAAGCCATGATATTGCTCTGAATATGCAGTTCCTAATCCACAAAACAAGTACAACACTCCACACTTGTGTCGTATTAACTATGGTATAAAATACCCACCATGCCCCTTCTCATTATGCATTTTAAAAGTTTGTAAAAATATGCAGAGACAGAGGGATGAACATATCAAAATCTGAATTCCCTGAAACTTTTGCAATGTTGTATATTATGCTACATGCAAGGGTGTCCTTGTTTTGTTTTTAAATGTAGTTTCTTGCAAATAGTGCTCTATAACCATTGTTTCTAAGATTGAATAGAATATAACATTTTATTATAGTAAATGATTTTTTTTGTATGTATCTAGAAAAGAAACAAGTGCATACCTGGAGGGCTTAATATGTAAAGTGCATAAAACATGCAAGGGAGAGCACGTAACCAGGTATGAATACAGAATGGTAACTTTGATAATAATTATAATTAGATACAACTACAAATACAATTAATTCAACAAAATTTCTTTTGAAATTTACTCTTTATCAGGCTCATTCTAAGTACTGTTGATAAAACAGTGAATAAACTATACATAATATCTATTATCATGTAAGATTATTAGGAAAAATGAAGCTAGAATTTGCAAAATCCTGAAATCCAATAAAACGGATTACCTCTATTCTGAAGGAAGGGCTTAGCCTACTGCTTGGAGGAAAACAGTAAGGCAGAGTTATGGTAGAACTAACTAACTTCTACACAGTCTTAGGCTATGCTGATGGTTCATTTCAGGAGATAACACCACTTAAACATCTGGCAGTGCTAGGCATGGGTAGGAAAAATGAAAATATACTAGTGTTATTTTTAGGAATGAAAAATAAAGAACTCTTCCAGTGGACATCTCTTGCTTTGATTCTTAACACATAACCTCAGTCCTCAACCCTCTGTTTATGTACCTGCTCACCCTGAATCAATGTGAACTGATGACGTGACTACACTCCACCTCTAGAGGTGGTACACGTGACCCATCAGAATGTCAGATTTGCCTGGTCACTGTGGTTGCTTCAGGGATGGCCACTGTTATTCCACATTGTACTGGAAGTTCTAGCCAGAGCAGTTAGATTAGAAAGAGAAATAAAAGACACCCAACTTGGAAAGGAAGAAGTAAAACTATTCCTTTCACAGGAGATGTGATCCTGTATACAGAAAATCTGAAAGAATCTGCCAGAAAACTACTAGAGCTGATAAATGAATTCAGTAAAATGACAGGGCACAAGATTAACATGAAAAACTCAGTGGTGCTTCTTCTATATAACAGCAATGAACAATCCACAAAGGAAATTAAAAAAAAAAAGAAATCCATTTACAATAGCAACTAAAAGAATAAAGTATCTAGGAATAAATTTACCCAAGGATGTAAATGACTTGTAAATGGAAAAACTACAAATCTTTGCTGAATGAAATTAAGGAAGACCTAAATAAATGGAAAGATATCCTATGCTCATGTATTGGAAGACTTAAAATATTGATAATGTAAGTATTATACCGAATGTTCACAGATTCAAAGCAATCATAATCAAAATTCCAACAACTTTGTTTTTTGCAGAAATGGAAAAGCTAATGATCAAATTCATGCGGAAGAGCAAGGAGTCCCAGATAGCCAAAACTATCTTGAAAAAGAACAAAGTTGGAAGACTCACACTTCCTTATTTCAAAATTTATTTCAAAGCTACATTAATCCAAAAAGCATGGTACTGACACAAGGACAGACACGTAGACCAGTGGAATAGAATTGAGAGTTCAGAAATAAACCCATACATCTATGGCCAATTGATTTTTGACAAGGGTGCCAAATCCACTCAATAGGGAAAGAATAGTCTCTTCAACAAATGATGCAGGAGAAAATGGATAACTATATTTAAAAGAAAGAAAGTAGACCCCTACTTCACATCATATATAAAAATTAACTCCAAATGGATCAAAGACCTAAATATAATATAAATAATGCATGCAACCTACTCTCAAGCATAGAAAACTATCAAACTCCTAGAAGAAAATGTAGGGAATCATCTTCAGGACCTTTAATTAGGCAATGAATTCTTAGACTTGGCTCCCAAAGTGCAAGCAACAAAAGAAAAAATAGATAAATTTAACCTCAGCAAAATTAAAAACTTTCATGCATCAAAGAGTAAGAAAGTGAAAAGACAAGATACAGAAGGGGAGAAAATGTTTGGAAGCTATATATCTGGTAAGAATTTAATATGCAGAATATATAATGAAATCCTACAACTCAATGACAAAAAGACAAGCAACCCAATTAATAATGGGCAAGGGTCTTGAATAGATATTTCTTCAAAGAAGATATATAAATGACCAATAAGCACATGAAAACATGCTCAACATCATAAATCATTAGGAAAATGCAAATCAAAACCAAAATGAGACACCATTTGACCCCTATTGGAATGGCTAGTATTTAAAAAATGAAAAATAACATGTTGGCAAGGATGTGGAGTTTTAGGGACCCTTGTACATCATTGGTGGGAATGTAAAATGGTTCAGCTGCTGTGGAAGTTTGGCGGTTCCTCAGAAAATTAAATGCAGAATTACCATATCACTCGGCAATCCCACTTCTAGTTATATACTCAAAACAATTGAAAGCAGGAACTCGAATAGATGTCTGTACACTAATGTTCATAGAAGCATTGTTTGCAACAACCAGAAAGTGGAAGCTACCCAAATGAATGTCAGTAGATGAACGGATAAACAGAATGTGCTATATTCATACAATGGCATATTCATCTGTAAAAAGGAATGAAGTTCTGATATATGTTACTACATGGATGATCCTTGAAGATGTTATGTTGAGTGAAATAAGCCAGAAACAAAACTGATATTGTACGATTCCACTCATTTTAAGTAACTAGAATATGCAAATTCATAGGACAGAAAGCAGAATACATGTTCCCAGGGGTGGTGGGGAGGGGGAGTGGAGAGTTACTGTGTGATGGGTGCAGGATCTTTGTTTGGGGTGACGAAAAATTTTCAGTAACAGATGGTGGTGATGGTAACACAACAATGTGAAGGTGAGCAATGCCACTGAATTGTACTCTTGTGAGTGGTTAAGATGGGAGATTTTATGTTGCATATATGTTACTATCATTTTAAAAAGATAGAAACTAAAGAGACAATAAGAATTAAACATATCACTGATTCTGAACTGACTCTAATAATGAAAGTGAAAATGCCAAAAGTACATTTTTGGGACAATTGAAAGAATGGAATAGAGACTGTATGTTTTATATCAATGTTATATTTTTTGAACTTGATAACTGTACTTAATGTGGTAATATAAATGAATATCCTTGTTATTAGGAAATATACATTGATGTATTAAGCAATAAAGGAGCATAATGCATGCAACCTACTCTCAAATGTTTAGAAAATAGATAGGAAAATAGATAGATGATAGGTAGAATAATATAACAAAAGTGACAAAATGTAGAAATTTGGTAAATCTGGGTATCTGGATGAGGGGCTGTCTTAGTTTGCCAGGCTGCTAAAACAAATACACACAACAGAATGGTTTAAACAACAGGAATTTTTTGGCCCATGGTTTCAGAAGCTAAAAGGCTTGTTTCTTTCTGGGGTTAGTAGCATTCTGGCTGGCTGGCAATCCTTGGCTTCCCCATCACATGGCTATGCCTCTCCTTTATCTTCTGGGTTCTGTTGACTTCTGGCAGTGGTTTCTACCTGTGGCTTTCTCACTATGTCTGAATTTATTCTGCTTATAAGTGATTCCAGTAATCTGGATTAAGGCCCAACCTCATACAGTTGGGCCACATTTTTAAAATAATATCTTCAAGAGATAACATTTACAATGGGTCCATGCCCATGGGAATGCAGATTAAGACCAAGAACATATCTAAATTTGGAGTGCATAACTCAGGCCACCACAGAGGTATACTGATAGTCTCTGCATCCCGGAAGTTTGAAATTATTTCAAAACAAAGTAAAAAAAATTACCAAACAAATCAAGAAAACCCACAAAACAGAGGAAAACATTTTTGGCATTCTGTTCAGAATTAGTTTAAAGCAATACACAAAAATTAATTCATACTTTGTCTTACTTCATTAAAAAATAAACAACAAAGTCCTTGTTTTGTTTGACATTACTCAGCTTGATTGTCCACCGTAATCACCAGATTTGAATCAATGACTTTTCCCAAAATTATACTTATACTTAAGAAAAGTGCCAAAACTCTAGATGCATAGATTGTAATAATCAGACTATTGGAAGGACTCTGGGGTTAACAACAGGAATTTATTGGCTCATGGTTTCAGAAGCTAGAAGGCTTGTTTTTTTCCCAGGGTTGGTAGCCTTCATCTATATTCCCATTCAATATAAATGTTTTCTTACATCATCTCCAAAAGAGAAGCTTCCGATCTTTGCAATTTATGGTTTGAAAGGAAGTTTACTACCATATAATAGTTATTTGTTCAGTTGTAACTGTTACCTATATTTCTTATATTTACCCATATTCCTGTCATTGTCTATCTTTTCCAACTACAGAAGATAAATGAAATCCTCTTTATACAATATAGCTCTAGAAGTACTGTTGGGAGAGTTATATTACTCCTGTGGCTTTTCTTTTCTAGATTAAATATCCCTAGGAAATTCATGCATTCTTTATAAGAGTATTTCTCTAAATCCTGTGTTGTCCTACTTACACCCATCTCCTTGAGCTTCACTTATCAGTGCCCTTCTTAATATGATGAAATCAGGACTGAGAAAATGTGGGATTTTCAGGCCTGGGGATACTACTGCCTCCTTTGGACTTGACATTTTCAGCAGAGGAATCCAAAATGGCTCTGAGAAATTGAAGCATCTGGAGTGAATATACTGTCTCACAATGTGACTACCATAGAGGGATAAACATTCATTTGGATAGAGAAGGTTTGGTAGATTTATTAAAATGTGTCCATTTTATGGACCCAGCTTATATTTCTGGTATTGATTGAATGGAATAATTTGATATTCAATAGTTGATTGAATAATAAAAGCAATCAGTTGTGCTTTGCTGGATGATATAGGGAAATATGTAAAAGCTTTTTATTTGTGGTTGTTAATTAGGATTTAAAAAAATCTTTGTTCATCCAGCCAGAGCTAGTGGTAAAATGATACACTTTAGATTTTTTTTTAAGTGTCATGTGTCTGTCTTTATGAACATCTAAAATTGGGTTAAATATTTTAGCAAAAATCATAACAATTTTGGAAATAGGAATTGAAGCATGAATATTGTTTTAAATTTTTATTTCCATATCCTTTCCATTCATTCATTCTTTAAATTGCTTTTGTAAATGAGGATAATCTTAGTATCAATTTTTTTCAATATAAATCTTTCAATTTATTTTTTTCTTATCTGTCCTGGTATAAAGAGCAAAATGATATACTATCTTTTATGTAAATATTCTCCCACCAATATTAATTTACCCATCTATCTGCTCCACTCAACTTTCCAAACAATTTATTCCCTAATGCCACATGCATTATTTTTTAATTCAGTTTTATTGAGATATATTCACATATCATATACTTATCTGAAGTGTGCAATCAGTTGTTCACAGTACCATTATGGAGTTGTGCATTCATCACCACAATTTTTGAATATTACCTCAAAAATAAAAATAAAAATAAGAATAAAAATAACAGTAAAAAAGAACACCCAAAACATCTTATACCCCTGCTGCCCTCCATTATTCATTTACTTTTTGTCCCCATTTTCTACTCATCTGTCCATACGCTGCATAAAGGGAGTATGAGCCATTAGGTTTCACAACCATATGGCCATACCATGTAAGCTATATAGTTATATGATCATCTCCAAGAATCAAAGCTGCTGGGTGCAGTTCAACAGTTTCAGTATTTCCTTCTAGCTATTCCAATACACTAAAAACTAAAAAGTGTTAGCTATATAACACATAAGAATAACCTCCAGAATGTCCCCTTGACTCCATTTGAAATCTCTCAGCCACTGAAACTTTATATAGTTTCATTTCTCTTCCCTTTTTGGTCAAGAAGGCACTCTAAATCCCATGATGCTGGGTCCAGGTTCATTCCTGGAAGTCATGTCCCATAATGCCAAGGAGAGTTATACCCCTGGGAGTCATGTCCCATGTAGGGGGGCAGTGAGTTTACCTGCAGAGTTGGCTTAGAGAGAGAGAGGCCACATTTGAACAACAAAAGACGTTCTCTGAGAGTGACCCTTAGGCACAATTATAAGTTTGTTCCTTTGCAGTAACAAGCTTCATAAGGGCAAGCCCCAAGATTGAGGGCTCGGTCTTCTAAATTGGTTATCCCCAATGCTTCTGAGAATATCAGTAATTCCCCACGTGGAGAAGTGTAATATTTCCACGTTTTCCCACAATCCTTCAAGGGAGCTTTGCAAATACATTTTTAATCTCTGCCCAGATTACTCAGGGATGTTTCGGGCCTTCACACTAACATGTACAAACCAACCAGATCTCATTTCCTATTCAAAGTTCCATGTAATTCAGGTGTTTGAATAAACTGACCTTACAAGTTAAATTATATAGTGTGCTACAGAAAATATAGATTTTGCTTGACCAACAGTGATTAGGTACATCTCTCTCCACATACATTACTGGTAAAGTTTAAGGGGGAAAACAAAAAGAACAGGTTAGGGCAAGGAACAAAGGTAGGCGGAGGATGAGTTGACATCCAGAAGGAAAATTTGGCTCATTGACTTTCCACGATGTGTAAGATATTTGGGTTGCTTACTGGTGCTTCTGGTTCTAATCTTTCCAAGCACACATGGTTGGGGTGCAGAGGTGGGCTTGTATTTCCAAACCCCCTTGAAGTTTGATGTGATCTTGTGACTTGTTTCAGCCAATAAAATGTGAGTAGAAGTGTCATAGCCAGATGTGACTGCCCAGAACACTGTCCCTGCTGTGGAGAGCCTGTGAGCACCGGGCTGCTTTGACATCAAAGCAGTCAGCAATGCTGAGCTTACGCCTGGAAGAAAAACAGTTTCCCAGGCCTTAGAGAACTTTGGGTGGGTGAAAAACAACATTTCTGTTGTGTTAAATCCCTGATATGTTGGTGTTTTCTTTTTTGTCAAAATCACAACAGCCTTAACCAATCCTGACTGACATACGTGGATACCATTTTTGTTTTTAATTACATTGTTCTTTAACTGGCAGTCATTCTGGTTTTCCTTGTGTACTCGTCTTTGACTGCTTTTTTTTTTATTATTGGAATATTTGGCAATTTTCATCCAGCATTTTTAATGGTTTTCAATTGCCAGGATAAAGTAAAGTTCTCCAAAGGAATCTGAACTTCAGCAATTACTACAGGAGAAAAAAATGGGGGTAAGATATTTTGGTAACATAAATTTTGGTTAGCCAAATTAGTTTTATAACAAAAATTTAAGTATCTGCTTTGTTAGCTTTAAGCCAACTTTGAAAACTCTCATCTATTCAGGGAAGTTGTTTCCTGATGCTATTTTTTTAATTCATTTTTATTGAGATATAGTCACATACAGTTATACAAAGCGTACATTCAGTTGTTCACAGTACCATTATATAGTTGTGTGTTTATTACCAAAATTTGACTGCTTTTTGATGACTTTTTTTTTCTACAGCGTGTGAAGCTCTGAAGGCTTTACACATTTTCACTAGTACCATTTCAAATGCTGTACACCGGACATAATTTACAGGTACAATGCTTTCTAATTCGTTTGCATTGGCTTCAGCAAGGAGAATTTCTTGAAGTTCTGGGGGGACATTTTTTTCCATTTGTTTGATTTTATGGGTGAACACAGTATACAATGGAAACAGTGAATGGGATGCCACCTGGATAGCAGAAAAGGACTTTGGAACTGCTGAAAAATTGGAAACTGTTAGGTAACAGCATGCTTGCCTAACTTTGATAAAAATGACTGAGGAAATGACATTCTCTCTTCCCCAGAAATCCTTGTTCTTGAATAAGTATGGTGAGGGAGGAAGTACTCATTTTGATGTGGAGACTTCCTTAAAGTTCTTTTTCTCTTGGCACTTATTTTATGCCATTATAACCTTTGTACTAAAGGTACTTCATGGAGGAGGAGGGTGGATGGTGGTTCATTTGACTGGAACTCTTTTTCAGATCTCTGTAATTCTTAGCCTGACATTCCCCAGCCAAGGAAAGGATAATTTCTAATGGAAAATCAGGGATATTGGAGAATTCTGGGAAAACAAAAACCAAAAACCAAAAGCTATCCATTTAGTCCATTTATAAAATACATTCCTGCAGAGCACATTCATTTACAGTCTTAATGAGGCTTGAATTGATCCTGCTGCAATGTAAGTGAAGTACCTGGTCTTCAAATGCAGAATGCTGGGCACTTTAATCTGCTGTGGTGTCATTATATATTGCAATCACCATGATGGCACCTGCTCATTAGGAATTCACTGAGTGCTCATGAGGGTATAATGCACTTGCATTTGTATTCTGAAAGAATGTAGCATTGGTGACTTAAAAGTCATTTGATCAATCTTGTGTGGAGCTGCTGTTTTTATTTAGGGCAAATTAAAGTGAAGATCATTGTAACATATTAAACAGATTTAGTTGTTCATTGATCAAGCAGTAACAGTGAAATGTTCTTACTTAAAGATGTACTATTTCCTCCAATTTTGAAGGTATGAAATAAAATACTCTTTTTCCTAGATAGATTGAGAAGTTTAGACAGAGGAAGGTGTACATTAAAATAAATAAATAAATGTGAAACTTACTACCCCCCCCCCCCTTTTAAACCTAGGGGGCTACTTCCTTGGTTTAGGAATGCAGAAGGTATATTATGTATGTATGGTTTACTTATAAAATCATATTTTCTGGTACATTAAATTTAAATGTATAATCCAAGTGAATTTAAACAATGCTGAATTTACAGATTGGTTACTTGGCTTTGCTTTATTTTAATGAATTTGAAATAATCCTAAGTGGAGCTACAAACTGCTGAACTTAGGGATTTAGTATCTCTTCATATTTTTTACCAACCTTTGTGAAGTCTTCAAAACTGGAGAATAAAAGCTACTTTTTTAGTAATAGTAAAAAATAGGAAATAATGATCGATACTGGCTTTTGTGAACTTGCCATGTTATGCAAAAGAGAAAGTACTTATTTTCAGAAAAAAGATTGAAAAAGAAAAAAATAAGGAGAAATACCTCCTTTCTCAAATTCACTAAATGCACTTTGCTTTACAGTCTTGTTTTACTAGTGGTCATTATCAGTAGACTCTGCTTCTTCATCTTAGTTTTTTTAATGTTTCCAAAATTCAGAGATTTTCTCTGATTAAGAAAAGCCTCTCAAACTTTTTGCTTTATAAATATAAACTTACATTTTCATATTTTGTCAAAGAATCCAGAGAAGTTAAAAAGGTGAATCAAAGGCAGTTTTATACAATTAAAGGCCAGTCATCATGTTGTGTGAGGAACTAGGACTGGCAAAATGTCGGACTGTAATATTGGAACAAACACCTGAAAATCATACCTGTGAAATTGCAACATTTTAGAGCAGATCATGATGATAATGATCTAGTGCAATCCCCACATCTTACAAAAAAGGAAACTGAAACCTAGATATCAAATTAAAAACTAATTTTACCATGCAAGATCTGAGCTTAGGGCTGACAGTGATAGATACCATGTAACAATTTGAATATTTATTTGGTAGTGAAACTCCAAATACTCCAGCAGAATGTTTTCAGCTATTACAGTTATTTTAGGTTTTCTAATACATGGTTTGCATGGTGTGCTGGTTTGGATGTATTATGTCCCCCAAAACACCATTATCTTTGATGCAATCTTGTGTGTGCAGGAAAGGTATTGGTGTTGATTAGGTTGGATACTTTTGATTGGATGTTTCCGTGGAGATGTGATCACTCTAACTGTGGGTGAGATCTTTCATTGGATAATTTCCATGGAGGTGTGGCCCTGCCCATTCAGCATGGGCCTTGATTAGTTTACTGGAGCACTATATAAGCTAAGACCGAAGGAGAGAGCTTGCTACAGCCAAGAGGGACACTTTGAAGAATGCGCAGGAGCTGAGAGAGGAGCTGAAGCTTACAGAGACATTTTGAAGATGGCCATTGAAAGCAGACTTGGCTCTGGAGAAGCTAAGAGTGGACAAATGCCCCAAGAGCAACTAAGAGTGACATTTTTGAGGAGCTGAAGCTTAGGGAGGAACATCCTGGAAGAAAGCCATTTTGAAACCAGAACTCCAGAACAGATGCCAGCCATGTACCTTCCCAGCTAACAGAGGTTTTCCGGATGCCATTGGCCGTCCTCCTGTGAAGGTACCCAATTGCTGATGTGTTACCTTGGACACTTTATGGCCTTGATGGTAACTGTGTAACCAAATAATCCCCCTTTTATAAAAGCCAATCCATTTCTGGTGTTTTGCATTCTGGCAGCATTAGCAAACTAGAACACATGGTCACCTTAAAGGTGACCTTAACCAGATTCCTGAGTTAACTTACAAATATGCATCTTTATTCACTCATTTATTTATTGAAAAATGTTCTTTTGAGAAGAAAGGGAGTGGTTAGCACTGTTCCAGATGCTCGGGACTTATCAGTGGCTTACATAAACCAAAACCTCTGTCCCACGGAATTTATATTCCAGTGAATGAGTGAGGGGAGACAGACAATAAATAATAAACAGAATAAACATAATAAATAAGTTGGAGGATAGATGATGATTGTGCTATGGAAAAAATAGATCAGGGTAAAGAGAATTGGAAGCATGGGGTTGGGGGTTCCTGTGGCCAAGGTGGGACTCATAAAGGGTGACTTTTGAGCAAAGACCTGAAGGATGGGAGAGAGTTAACCAAGTAGAAATTTGGTAGAAGATCATTCTAGGCAGAAAGAGCAGCCAGTGCAAATTTCTAAGGTGAGATTGTGCTTGATGTATCAGAGGCATAACAAAGAAGCATTGTGGAGTAGAGTGAGAAATGGGGATTGAAGTAGGAGATGAGGACCAAGAGAATGCCAAGGCTCCAGGCCATATGGATAATATGAAGAATTTGGCTTAAAATCAGTTTTTATGAACCAGAATGTTATTTGACTTAGATAAATTAATTAAAATTATCAATATTCAAAATTAGTTGAGATAAAGGATGTGAGACATTTTAGTAGAACTATTGAGAAAGGAGAGACATTGTCTTGGTAAAAGCCAATTGGAAATGGACTTTGATTATTTGGACCTCTAAGTTCCACTCAAGTGAGTGAAAACATTTAGGAAGGGAAAAGATTGAGGAAAAGATTGATAGGTATCATTTAATTACTGGTAAAACAGCTACAAAAGGACGTTTGGTTTTATCAAGGCAATGTAAGCAATTTTTCTTTAAATGCTGTTTGAAACATAATGAAGGCATGTTGGGAATTGAGAGTTGAATACCAAGTACTATAAAGAAGAGCTTGAGCTTGATGTGACTTTAAAAAATAACTTTTAAAAGTTTATTTCAAGTTTTTATTCCTAAGTTTGAGGCTCAGCAATGACAGGTGCTCATACCTAGAATAGGTATAAACAGCACAGTTGCGTTGTGGATAGATTGTCAAAAAAAAAAAAAAAAAAAAATGTTGGCTCGGCTCTTCTGGAAATCTGTTTATTTTTCAATAAAAAATGAGTAAAAGCCCTTTTCTGACATTTTTTGCTTTGGGGGACTGGATTAAAAGTATGCCATTTGTGCATGGTACATTTAATTAAATGTTTGGTTTGAGCTTATAAGGAACTTCTGTTTAATCAGTTCAAATTGCAGTAGATCATTAAAAATTCCATTACAGAGTTTTGTTGACATTTTGATAAAAAAGTATATCTAGCAAGACAAAGCCTCTCTGTCACCAAAATTTCAGGTCTTCTTTGACATAATTTTTGTTTGGTGAATGTTTTAATCTCATCTCTTAGTGGATTCCTGATTTTGTAGTTGACGATTCAGATAATGGTATTTAATTGATGGGTCAGACTAATAAACCCAAGCTCATGCTCACTAAGATTTCAGCATAAACAGATAAACAGATAGAATGAATGTGTTGGTCAGAAGGAGAGACGCTTAAAGAGATGGCAACCATGCCAATACAGGTGTCAGAATCGTCAGCAAAAGCAAGACTCACACTGGTTCTGATGGAAAGATGTTCTACTCACCTAGAGAGGAGACAGAGCAAGATCAGCTTTACTAGTGGACTTTGGTTTCCCACAGTCAGGAGGTCTCAATCTGTGGCCAATGCAGGAAGGTGTCCTGTGTGCAGCTCCCCTGTCTCATGTTTGTGCCCTGGTGTGCCAGAACTTCCCTCTCTCCCCACCAGGGACAGAAAAACAATCAGGGTGTGAACTGGATGTCATAAAACAAGCCCACCAGAATCAGACTGTCTCCAGTGGATATTTACACATGCTGGGGACAAGAGGGAAAGGAATGTACAAGCAGTTCCTTTATATACTGGGAATGGTATTGTATCTCAATAGGCTGACACCTTGTCTGGAGCACAGGATGTATCTGTGGATCCCAAGGAAAGGAGGCAGGCCATGCTAGGACTGCCTCCTACCGCAGAATGTGTTTTCTTGTCAACACATTGCTTTTTAATGTGTATGAATGCCCATATAATTTTTTCCCACTTTTATGTTCTGAACTTTGGGAAGATGAGGATCACGTCTGTGTGACTTGTTCTGAATAGTTTCTAATAACACACAAAGCCAGGTTAGATTAAATAATGATGATAATAATGATATTAATAATAGTTGCAACAATTGGTAGCAAAAATTAAATGATAATTGGACAGCTACTCTATGCCTGGCTCTGTGCTACATTTTCCATGCATTGTTTCTGCAATGTTGTATTATTATTTCCATTTTACACATGAATTAAATAATTGAAGTTGCAGAAGGTTAAATAATTTGCAAAAGGTTCCACAGGCTATTAAGTATGAGAAATAAGAAATGGCTTGCTTTGCTCCAAAAATCATATTTCTGTTTACATATGTTGCAACTGCTAGTGGAATAACATTTGTACCATTAGGTACATTGTGTTTCACTCTACTCCTACTATGCTAGAGTGATACTTCTCAGACTTTAGTGTGAGGATCTGCTTCAAACACAGATTCTGATTCAGTGGTCTGGGGAGGGCCCTGAGATTCTGCATGTCTGACAAGCTCCCAGGTGATGCTGGTGGCATTAGTCTGTGGACCACTGCTGTGAATGGCCAGGCTTACAGCCGGGATGCCCCACAGAAAGGGGGAAGGAAAACTAAACTAGGAAATTTGCTCAGAGGCTTTTAGTGAAGCATTTAGAAAAAACATTTTCAAAAGTTTTCAGCCTACAGAATTTTCCCTTTCCTGAGAGTATCTGATATGCCTTCTCCACCTCTAAAATCAGTGTTGAAGAGCGCCACAAATATGATGGGAGTGTCTGGTAAATCCCTCAGGTGTTTGAGGGTGGAAAAGGATTGAAAATGACTCATCCAGTCATTTCAGAACTAGAATACTGTCAGCCAGGCCTCATGGTGGTGTGGATGCCAAGGCACTGCCAATGCAGAGGGGAAAGGAAAATTAAGTGAGGGATCTGAATTAGGAAAAGAGAGATGGGAGAAGGAGCAAGATGAGAGAAAATGGAGGAAAATAACCAATTACACTTGGTGGCAAGGGATAGGATACCATCAAAGATTGTCAGAAAGAGCCAATCTCATATCATTACATGGCATAATATGTGAAACTCTTCCCTTCCTCAGTTTGTTATGGGGACTCAAATTTCAGTTTTCATTCAGAACAACCTCTAAGATGTGTATTACATTAGTTAGCCTCTCCTACCCACTATCAATTCTGGATAAGTATTTTCAGCTAGGTAAAACATAATCTTTCACCTTCACTTTAATCTTTGACAAAGTCGTTCTGGAGCCATGTTAGCCTTACAATTTGGCTAATGAATTTCTGTAATTGAAAAGAGTGAGATGGAGCAGGGATAGTCCAATTCCATTAGTTACTTTGTTCCTGAGAAGCACACATTTGAATGTGCACACAGACACAAGCACGCACACCCCCACAGCAGAGGACTGTTGAATAATGAAAACTACTATTTTTTAGCTGTGTATTTAACAAATACAGGCATTGCTTTTATAATTCTTCATTTGAAAAGACTATTAGGTGAACACCTTGGCTAGGTTATAGAGAGAGATGCCAGATGGAAATATTAAAGAGGTCACTAGACGTCTTATGAGATACAAATGTTATATGTTTGTTATTGCATCTCCAAACCCTCCAGTAAAATAAAACCTTTGGGAAGCCCTTGTAATAGGCACAGTAACAAGGGCAAACTGAATCAAAGATACCTTTGACTTGAATGTAATAATGAAGATGTGGAATGAAGATTTTTATGGTCATCGGAGAGGCTCTCATTTCAAAATGTGATTAGCCAACAGCAACTGCTCCAAGCTTTTATGATCCAGGTCCTTTCAAATTATCTCCTGGTAATGTGCTTTCATAGGATACAGGCTGAACACTGAAGTTCAGTAAAACAGCCAGTGAAGATTTTTGCTACCATATCTCTGACTGGGGTTTCCTCATCGCTACACATTTGTTTCCTCTCATCAGTTCCTTGGTATGTGTGGTCCAGTCAGGATAGAATCTGTGCAATCATTCTAAAATATTTTAAAGGGTTTCCCCAGATTATTGATCCATTAATTTAGTATATTTTCACCTAAAATATATGTTAGTTTGTTTCTAGGAAGATTGCCAATATGTGTTTCTTAGAATGGTTGTCTGCATGAGAAGTTTATAGAAAGTTAGTCACAGTTATTTTGCTATTACTATGCCCCATATCACCTTGTGGAGAAATCCGGCAGAATGGACAGATTTTTGCACCATTTATTGATATTTACAGAGCTAATAACTTTGTGGACAGTATACTGTAGTCTAAGCTTCATGAACTTATAACTGAACCCCAGTTACTAATACTTCTCCAGAATCTGCCTTGTAACTGCATTATCTTTTTAGGATCAGGAGCAAGCCTCACATAAAGAATCAGAGATGGATTCAGTAAACTTTTCTTCCAAATTTGACTCTAAATGACTTAAAACTGCTTTGGGATCAGTTGGATGCATATGCTCCCACTATATAGAATTAAAATATAAGTACTGTATTGTCTTCTATATAGATGATGTGATCTGATTTATCCCAAACTAGAAAGGACCTAAAACTCAACCAGTCTTTCT